>NC_072787.1:22725985-23025985 GCF_022539595.1 Amphiprion ocellaris | reverse complement strand
TGAACCACTGCTTTATTTATTAGTGTGATATTTATTATTCATTTGTTTTATTAACATTTATTTAAATTATATTATTTTATACGTTTATTTTATTTTATTTGTATTATCAATAACAAAAACTTCATTTATCATATTTTTAAATTAAATTTATAATTATTTTGTATTTTATTATGCATTTTTCTGTATTTTCCTATTTTTTATCGTTTATCATTTATTAACATTTTCTGTATTTTATTTATTTCAAATTTAATTTATTTATTTAGTTTATTTTATTATAAGTAATCACTTTTTAAAATTAATTATTCTGAGATACAATTATTTCTTTACTTGATTATTCGTAATATTTCGTTTTATATTGTTACAATTTGTAGTTTACTTGTTTTTTTGCATTATTAGTAAAGATTTTTTTATTGCTTTTTACATTTTATTTATTACTTTCCGAGTAATCTTATATTTTGTACTCTATTATGTATTTATTTCTGTATTTTCTTATTATGTCACTTATTTTGTTTGGATCGTTTATTATTATTTATTAACATTTTTAATGTATTTTATTCATTTAAAATTTAGTTTTTTATTTTATTATAAGTAATCATTTTGTTAAATTCATTATTTTGAGTTACAATTGTTTCTTTATTTGATTATTGGTCATCTTTTGTTTTATATTGTTACTATTTGTAGTTTAATTAATTTATTTATTGCATTATTAGTAAATAATTTTCCCCCGCTTTTTAAATTTTTTTTATTACTTTTCTAGTAATCTTACATTTTGTACTTTATTATCTATTTCTTTATTTTATTATACTATTTAGTTTTATTTTATTTTTATTTATTATTATTTTATTAACATTTTTATCTCCTATATCAGGGGTCACCAACCTTTTTGAACCTGAGAGCAACTTCAAGGGTACTGAGTAGTACGAAGGGCACCTTGTTTGATACAAACTTCCTCAATAGCAAACTTGCACTATCATCTTTAAACAATAATAATAATAATAATAATGAAAATAATATGTAAAAAGACTGTCTGATCACATTTATGTTAATTATTCCATACAATAATTATTAACAATGATTTCCACAACAATGTCGGTAGGAAACACATATGTGGAAATCTGTTCCAATATTTAAAAGTCAGAGGTATCCCATCTCTGAAACTTTGGTAAATATCTTTCTTGGCAGTTTTGTATGAATCAGCTTAATTGCAGCATTTTGTTCAAAATCACACCAGTTACATTTCTGTGCAAATTTCAATTCTAACATTTTTAGGAAATTATTAACTGTCATCAAATCATGCTTCATTTGTGCAAACCGCTACCTTTGTAACATTTTTGAACAATTCATGAACTCTGTCCCATGTTTGTACAAATTACCAGTTATGTAAGAAAAAAATCAACTCTTTCACATTTTGAAATGAATCCTATCACATCAGTACTAATCACCCGCATTTTTCACCAGCATTGCAACATTTTAACAGATCATAACAACAAATCATTACATGTTTTCAACAAATTATTTTTCACATTTTTGTGTAATGGCACGGTGTTTTGAATGACAACGTATGTTACCTCTTTCTTTGTAAATGTGTGTTAGTGGGAAGCCTGGTATTGCAGAGCTTATCATGTCTTACCTTTACCTTGCAGCTCACAGTTCAGATGGTTCAGTTTCCCAGTGATGTCCGTTAAAAATGACAGGGCAAGAATCCACCCAGTGTCCTCAAGCAGCAAGGTGTCTTCCCCTTTGGATTGCATCAACTCTTTGATTTCTGCCAACAGTGACAAAAAACGTTGTAAAACTGGTCCCCTGCTGATCCATGGGGTTTCTGTGTGTAGTAACAGGTCACCATGTTCAGCTGACAGCTCCTCCAGCAACACCTTCAATGTCCTGGTTGTTTGGTTTTGGAGCCATTTATGATCTTCACGACACGAGTCATCACATGATCAAATCCGGCCACTTTTGTACATACATATGTCCTGCTGGTGAATGATGCAGTGGTAATGTAGGAATGCTGGGAAGTCTGGATCACCTCTGCATCGTACAGTGAAGCCTGCATGCCGACCCGTCATGGAGGAGCCCCATCAGTCCTCACTGAAACAAGCTTTTCTAATGGTATATTTTTCTCTACGAAGAAACTTTTCACCGCGTAGAAGATGTCAAAGCTGCCTTTAAGTCCCGGGTTTTCCTGTCCGTAGTGCGCATACAGTCTATGTGCGCTAGCAGGTGGCTAGTTAGCATGGAAGCTTTGTAGCGGCTAAAGTAAAGTCTCTCCACATTGTGCCGCTTTGCCGACGCAATAGTCGCCCCGCAAATACATACATTTATCTTTCACTGTCGTGAAAAAGAACTCTTCCTCCTAGTCATCGTGAAAATAGTGTTTTCTCTTTCACTTCTCTGTCCTGTTTTGGGTGTAAAAACCACAACTAGCTTCCCGAACTGTCTGCGTCCGGAAGCTTCAGCAGAGTGACGTAGTGGTTTGACATGCGCAGTGAACTCTGACTCGGACAAGATCAAAGTTTATTTACACCGAAGACGTTTTTGTTTTTAAAAAAAATTATAATAAATATTGTAATTTAAAATCTGCATTAATGTAAGTATTTTTGATTTAAAAAGAACAGCAACTATATTTTTTTATAAGGAATTTCATGGTGACTAGTGTTATTTTTAGAACGTGTTGTGGGCAACTCACATGGTCTCTGCGGGCAACCAGGCGCCAGCGGGCACCCTGTTGGTTACCCCTGTCCTATATGTACTTTATTTATTTGTTTTAGTATAAGTAATCACTGATTTCTTGTTTTAATATTAGTATTCTTTAAAATGTATTATTTTTTGTTGCAATTATTTCTTTATTTTGTTAACCTTTTAGTTTTGTATTGCAATATTATTTTTAGATAAACCTATTTGTTTTTCACTTTTAGTAAAGAATAACTTTTTTACATTTCTATCAATCTTTTCATCTTTTATTTTTATTTATTATTATTACCAATATTTAAATTCATTTTATTTAGTTATAATTATTCATTCCTTTTATATTCTTATTTTGTATTTTATTTGTCTATATTATTATTTGATTTTTAAAAACTTTTTCATTCTTTTATATTTTCCTTTATTTATTTGATAAATAATAAACTTAATTTTGTTGGGCTGGTTTAAAAATAAAAAAGTAATTTAATTTTTTAGTGTTCAACAAAATTGAAGATATTTTTCCCTACCGTATTGTATTATTACTATATTATTTCAAATATAGGAAACTCACTGTATAATGAGATCAACATGTTGTACAAATGAAAATGGTTCCACATTTTTCTTTCTCTAACATTTATGTGATCAAGTATCCTGCTGAATGTTTAGAACCAGAAGAAATAGTTCAATCTGACCAAAAGCTGACAAAACTCTGAGCTTCCTACCTTTAATTCAGCTGTTAAAGTCAAACACTGTCTGGACAATTATATTTAATTAAGCAGCATTTGGTCAGAGATGTTCTTCTATTTTACAGAGTGCCTTTCTTCTCCTCAGCTCCTTGGCTTTTAATGGGGTCGTTCTTTATTCTGCATGTGGAAACTCAGCCTCAACAGAGTAATGTGATTAATATTAAAGGTCAAGCACTCTTTAATTAAGTACAGTATGATTGAATGAGTCTAATGTGGCTTCAACACACGACTGAGCATCAGTTTGTCCGTCTAATATAGTGGATATCATTAGTATTCTTCTGCCCATTCATTAGGACTGTAGCCTTCCAAGAATCAAATCAGCCTCATAATGGAACAATCAGAGGAATAATGGGACTCATCTGCCATCTGCTGGTTACAACAAGGAACCACAATAAAGGCGTGAAAAGTCACATTAACCCTCGTGTTGTCCTGCAGGTCAAACTCACCCGTTTAAAGTTTGAAAATGTGCAAAATTCGCTGGATTGCGGTTGATTTTTTTCTGAATGTTCTTAAAGAAAATATTCAAAGTTTTACTGATATATCTGTAATCATTTCAGATATTTTTAGGATTTCTTTGGAAGATTTTTACTCATTTTTTGACAATATTTACAAGAATTTTCTTGCCAAATTTGGGTGACTTTTTTTTTTAAATAACACTGTTAAGATTTATTGGAATTTTCTTCCTGAAGGTTTTGCAAATTTTCAGAAATTTGGTGAATTTTTTTGCTAAATTTTTGGATTTTTTTCAGACAAGGAAACAATATTTTTTGATACTTGTAAATGAAAACAACAGGAGGGTTAAACTGATTTTTTAAAAGAGGACATTCAGTTCTGTTCCTGTTTATAAACATATAAATGCAGCGGTGTGGTGAGGAAACGCTGAGATGAATCAACACATAGAAACACAAAAAACTTTAACATCAAAGGCACTTTTTTAATATTTGTTCAATATTATGTACAACTGTACAAAGAAACGTGCCACAAACATGCCTGCTCTTTCTTCACAACAACTGCTTTACATTTAAAACTTCATATTCCAAACAAAACAACATTGGCTTCACTACAGTCAAGTTCAAGTTCTCAAATACAGTTCAAGTTCTTTGTGTTGAAACAGTGCTTGTCTACGGACTCTCAGTAACTACGTCACTCAGCTGAAGGCCTGAAGTGAAATAAAAACACTGCAACACAAAGGTGCATCAATTAGACATGAAACTGAAGCTGTAGCGCACAAAAACACTCCTGTTTAACGTAAATAAAAATATGACAGAAATGAAATCCTAAAATTAAATGTTAAAAAATCATGCAGAGATAAAGGATTGATATTCAGTGCTTTTCAAATTCAGTTTGATCCCTCAACTAGTAAGAAACTCACTACTAGACACTGGACCTCGGTTCATTACAGGCCTTAACATCTGAAAATGGAAACAACGTGCGTGACGAGCACTAATATTTAAAGAAAAAAACATCTTGTGTGTCCACAGGTAGGCTAAAGAATAACACAGATGTATGGGGGGAAAGAAAAAAATCACCAAAAGGAGTTCAGAATCACAACAGTGAGGAAAGAGAAGAAGTGAGGGTGAAATCAGCAAAACAAGAATAAATCAAAATGGAACCTGGCTCTCGATAAACTGACTTCAACTACCAACCAAGAAATAAAACTAAAGTAAAGGAGCAGATCAACATTTACACTTCATTCAAGCTTCCTGCATAAAAACCTGAAAAGTTGCCTTTGACAGACCCGGACCCAAACCTTCGAAAAGTCAGACCAGAGTTCATGTCACATCCGAGCTAAATTCAGTTGATTTAAAGTCTGTGTTTTGTGCTTCGTGGTATAAATCCTCACAATCTCTCAGCACGGTGCTCACAGACTACTCTTCACAGTCAATACGCAGCCTAATTATACAATCAGGACATTACAACTCTACATTTTTAGACACTCATAAGATCAAAAAAAAAAAGGAAAAAAGTTCACAAGCGTCTCTTTGTCCGTCTTATCTGACGATGTGTTCTTCCTCGGAGGACGTCTGGCCAGCGGGAGGCGGCGGCTCGTTGGATGAAGCTCTCTGGCAGATCTCAGCGTAACTTGGTTTCTTGGACTCCTGGACAACCAGAGCACAAAGCAGGATCACAGTCAGTTCTTTTCATCAGTGGAGGTTGTCAAGTGCAGCAGTCATGACCAATCATGTCGCTCTAATACTCTTTTCAAGAACTCCTCTTCTGTTCTGCTCTCCATAGATATAGATCTAAAATCGGGATGTATTGACGCGTTTGTCTCGATATTTAGACCATGAACCTAACATACGATCAGAAGTTCCAAACAAGAGCATCAAAACATGACACAAACAAACAAGAAAAGCACTCAGAGAGCACAGTACTCCACAAAGGCTGCTCAGTCCTTGTACCATTTCTGCCGGTTCAAATATTGAAAAAATTGTGGCAGAAATCACGGAAACATAGAATGTGGCCATTTAATATAGATGTACCCACAAACAAAATGACCTTGTGCTGAGCAAGTGTTATGTACAGATACCGAATCACGTGACCTAAATATGTAGCGGGTGTTGAGAACTGATGGGATTCAGAAACACCCCCACACAGGGTGCCTGTATAGCTCAGTGGGTTAAGCGACCCCCGTACAGGAGCTGGTCCCTGATGCAGCAGCCTGGGTTCCATTCCCACTCACAGCCCTTTGCTGCATGGCTTCCCCCCCACAGGGGGGAGAAGAAGCCCCCTCTCCTCTCTGTCTTCACTGCACCTATCAATAAAAGCCATTTCGACAAATAAGTCCTCAGCGGTGGATTTGTAGTAGGATCACAATCATGTGATCATCAGCAGGCAGCTGACGTAGTGTGCACTTGTTGTCATAGTTACAGTGACGCTGTGCCGCTATCTGGCAATGATACAGAAATCTTTAACAAATTCATGGATCCAGACTATAAGCTGCATCACTGCCAAAATCTAATCACTTGGTCCTTGTTTCATTTCTGACCTTCCCTGAAAATTTCATCCAAATCTGTTGCTCTGTCTTTGAGTAATGTTGCTAACAGACAAATGGACAGAGTAACAGACAGACAGAGTAAAGATAGTCAAGTCAGCAAAACAACACTGGAGAGAACTCAAATGTTGAGTTCATATTCAGTATTTTTTTCTCTGATGTTGCTCTAAATAATATTCTCATTCTTATGGCCCGACTTAAATGGCTGAATTCAAATAAAGGAAATCTTGGTCGACTGAAATCGTGTGAAGAAAAATCTGCATTGTGCATTGTGCAGTACAGACCGATCTGGCTGCACCTCATTACCATTCTGCTAAAGGAGGAAAAAATGTTCTGGCTCGTTTGTATGTAGAGCTGAAGGGAGGAGAAAGCAACTGATGGCAGGTTTCTACTCAGACTGTTTCTAGATCAGCTTAATGCTCCACAGAACACAGAGTTCTCACCACCTGCAGCATTATTAGCCTTAATTAAATATGAATCAACATATAGAGCCAAAATAAGCAGACATTACATCACTTGAATCTGGCTATTTTATACTAAAATTATAAGATCAGACCAGCTGCACATATTCATAGAATTTCTGAAAATATATCAACTGGTGATTCAACAGAACAACCACTGAGGAATAAAACACAGACAAGCTGGCTGCAGTAGTCTGATGATCTGATCTGTTGGTTGTTGAGCTGCAACACACAAACTAAACTTGACTTTCTGTCCATCAGTTTAAACAAAATGCAGCCACTCTGACACTACACCAAATTAACGTTCAGTAAACATTAAATCATTTGGTTAGAAGATATGGGGCGTTAACAGGTAGTTTGTTCGTCCTGCTACCAACAATAATGGATGAATCCTGGAAGGCTGCTGATATGCAGCTTTTCTCCTTATCAAAGTAACACCAGAGATTGTCTGACTAATGAGAATTTGGTTGAATGAGAGCACGAAGACAAACCAATCAACCTGGAAGTTACAGCTCTAGTAACTGATTGATGCCATTTCCACATAAATACTGACAGAGATGAAAACTGGCATCATTTCTACTACTAATGACAGTGAAAACTAAAAATGATAAGTGATACTGAAATGTAGGAACAGAACCTGTTTTTATAAGTTTGTTCTGCTGTTTGCTCCTGCATGTTTTGTGGCTCAGACAGATGTGGCCAGAGGTGGACTTTAAACATGGAAAACTAGCCTGAAGTCCAGCCTTAAATTCAATTTATTTTCCATTTCTCACTAATTTGCAACCCTAATGAGGATTAAGCAGTGTATAGATAATGGATGGATGGATTCATTTCAATGTATTTAACCCTCATGTTGTCCTGCAGGTCAAGACTGACCCAGTTTAAAGTTTGAAAATGTAGAAAAAATATATATTTTCACAGTGAAACTTCTGATGTCCACATTTTCAACATTTTTGGGAAATCTTTGAACATTTTTTGGTGGATAAAAAGAAATGTTAACAATGTTTCTTAAGAACATTCACAAAAAAATCAACCAAAATCCAGCGAATTTTGGTGGATTTTGGTTGATTTTTATGTGAATGTTCTTAAAGAAAATACTAGAAGTTTTACTGATATATATGGAATCACTTAATCACTTAAGATATTTTTAGGATTTTTTGGGAAAATTTCTACTAATTTGTTGAAAATATTTACAAGAATTTTATTGTCAAATTTTTTTTAAAATAAATCTTTTAAGGGAAACTTTTAAGGAATTATTGGAATTTTCTTCCTGAAGGTTTTGCAAATTTTCAGAAATTTGGGGAATTTTTTTTGCAGAATTTTTAGATTTTTTTCAGACAAGGAAACAATCTTTTTGGTGCCTGTAAATGAAGACAACAGGAGGGTTAAACACTGCTAACACAAAACATATACTTATCTGGTATATGTCAGGGTAAATAGTGTGGTGGAAGAGTTGAATACAAACAAATGACACAACAGAGTAGGTGAAAATAAATGAAGTCTTACTGTGACTGGTTCCTGTGGGAGTTGAACTGGTTTGACTTCACTGGTCACCTCTACACTCTCCTTCACTTTCCTACAGAGACAAACAGAACAATCTCAACACACACAGCTGGAGCCAGGACAGCTGGAAAACGTTCTGCACATTAAACACATGAAATAGCTTCAGAGCACAATAAGTGGAGAGGCCTGGCTGTGGCTATGGATTGGTAATGGTGTCTAAAGTAAGAATGAACAGTAAAGAAATGTAGAGGAAAGGTGAAAACAGAGCATTAAGTGGAACAGCCAGAGGAGAGTCTCATCCAGCTGCTGTCTCAGAGATACTCACTGCTGAGGGGCTGAATCAGGCTCTGCTGGCAGCGATGTGTTGGAGCTGCTGCTTCTCACTGGACCCTGAAAACACAGTCCCACCATCAGGGCATTTACGAGTGTGTTTGTGACTTTACACAGTCTGGATTCTGAGGATGAAAAGTTCCCTCGATGACACGACACTCGGTGAACAAACCTCGGTGTTGCTGTTGGCAGCAGGTCTGGTTGTTGTGACGCTGCTCGCCGTAGAAAGAGGAGGGAAACTCGTCAGGCCGAGTTCGAGAGGAGGAGACGGCTGACGAGGAGGCGTTTGACTCTGTGCATTTTACACAAACACACAGTCAACACAAAGTCTCAACGAACAGCGCTTCTCCACTAGCACCTGCTCGGCTCGACTCTACTCGGTCTGTGAGGTTTTCCATCAGGACGTAGTACCAGGTACTATTTTAGCACCTACTCGGCCGGGGTTCCAAGCAAGTTGAGTGGAGCAGATTATGTGACATCTACAGAGTGCAGGCCACTGATTGGACAGGGAGTGACGACACATGAGAGCGACTCCTTCACGAAAGCCAAACCTGCCATTTAAAAAAAAACTAGCAACAGCGACGGTGTGCTTTTATTTTGAATCTGACAGAAAGCCACAGACTGAGCAGCAGGTTTACCATCGCCTCCATGTCCTTCATTGTTGTGTTGCATTTGTGTTGCACGTAAATGACGTTAAGGGACTTCCGGGCCGCCGTGCTATGATGACTCCACCCATGATGAGGTGGTACTTACCTGTAATGGAACACGACCTAAACCGAGTCGAGTCGAGTCGGTGCTGCTGGAAAAGCACCTAAAGTGAACTAAAACATCAACAATGATCTGTAGCTGCTTATTAGGGATCAACTGATGTGTTGTTTTTCAGACCCAATATGTAAAAATCTTGGTGTAGAAATGTGGACTGGCACAAAATCCAACACAAAACTTTGTTGAACTGCCTTTGTTTTTGATGTTTTAAATGTATTTAATTAAAAGAGAAGATTTCAACATTTATCCCTCAGTGCTGAGTTATTATGAATAACATGTAACCAGGTAGAAGATGCTGTGGTCAGATCACTGCAGAAAAAGGGAGGTGGCTGCATCAGTTTTAAACTGCCTTATTTTATCAGGAAGCTGTTAAAACATAATACTAATCATAAACAATACTAAGTATCAGACCTGATAAGTGGCCAGTAACTTACCTGACTGCTGTGAGTGGATTTCTCCCAGGATCTCTGGTTCTCTCTCCTCCTCTGGCTGAAGTTTCCTCTCCTTCAGAGCAGAGACACACAGGAGAGCAGCAGAGTTACTGCAGCTCTGAGGAAAGTCTGATTAATATCTCTGCATTCAATATTTTCCTCTAGTCTGGATTCCTATTCAAGTAATATCTGGAAGGTCTGCGACGTAGATGTTATTTTAGACTTAGACAAAGTGGTTCAGTCTGGGTTTGACCAGCTGAGATAAAGGATCAGGTCATTCCTCTCCTCTGCAAATGTGTAAAAGTCAGCATTACTTTCATCTCCTCCACACTTCATTATTGTCTGGTACTATTCTGGGGGCTGCACAGTGGCTTGGTGGTTAGCACTGTCGCCTTGCAGCTAGAAGGTCCCCAGTTCGCTTCCCGGCCTTCTTTCTGCATGGAGTTTGCATGTTCTCCCTGTGCATGTGTGCGTTTTCTCCAGGTTCTCCAGCTTCCTCTTACAGTCCAAAAACATGCTGAGGTTAATTGGTGATTCTAAATTGTCCATAGGTGTGAATGTGAGAGTGCTTGTTTGTCTCTATATGTAGCCCTGTGTTAGACTGGTGACCTGTCCATGGTGTCCCCTGCCTTTAGCCTAAATCAGCTGGGATAGACTCCAGCCCCTCCACGACTCTGATGAGGATTAAGCGGTGTATAGATAATGGATGGATTTTATTTTGGTATCAGCAAGACAGACAGCCAAAGATGGAAGTTAATGCCAAACGCTGCAGCCTGACTTTTAACATGCACCCAGAGAAGTGAGCATAGTTCACCTAGCCTCACTTAGCCGCTCTGTTCTGTAGAATTGTGTTGCAATAAGAAGAACAAAAACGCTCTGCTTTGTTTGTATTTCTTTGAACCAATCACAATCATCTTGGACAGAGCGAGATGAAGGACTCAGTTTCAGTGTTTCCTCAAAATAGTGGCGCATGGAATGGTTTTGTTGAAACATTTGCATGCAGAGAGATGAGCACTGAGAAAAATGAATAACCCGCAGAGAAAAACCCAGCAGTCCTGGCCCAGTTTCTGTCTTTTCAGGATAAGTTGATATTATACATACATTTCTTGGCTGGAGTTAGTACAAAAATTACAAACAAACTCTGAAACATCTGCCCCTTTGTTTGGGCTCATGTCAAGACTGTCAACAAAAACTCAGTGGGCTGCAAGTTTGTTTGTGAAACAGAAGTAAAGCAGAAAAAATACAGGGTTTTGTGAAAGTGTACATGTGATTTTAGCAGTATTACAATAAATGTTATTCATTTTGTCCTTGACTCTACTTGTTTAACATAATTTATGACATAAGGTCTAGTTATAGTTTGATTTTTCAGGAACTTTTTTTTGAGGATATTTGTTGTTGTCCATTTGGCTTCAGACTTACAGCTCTTGGTTATTTTGTAAGAGGCCAATGAGAACGTGAAACAGACCAGAACTACAAGGAGGAAGTTACTATTTCTGTTCTTGGTCAGGACCGAAAGAAGCTAACTACAGGTTAGACTTCTGCCTCTAAATAAACATTTATGTTACATTCAGGCCAAACGAGCTCACATAAATCTCTTTGTATTTCATATTATCACAGAGTTTGAAATATATTTTCTGTGGTGATGCACACACATTGGTAGTAATGTGTTTTGTATTAAACAGCAACAATTGCTTTGCCAGAGCTGAAGAAGGAAGCCACTGTAGCTAGAGACTGTGAAGGCTACAACAGCTAGCACTGTGGTGAAGCCTATCAAGAAAAAATGTAGGAAGCATCCAAGAAAAGCTTCTGATGCTCCACATTAAAAGATATTAGTAAGAAAAAGGATAACAGTCTAAGGAAAAACAAAAGATTTATGGCAATGCTAGAAGGAGGAGACAAAAGTGTTGCATTGCAGCTTTAAACCAAATTATGTTCACTTAAAATATTGTTTATATCAAAAGTGGAAGGACAATATGGCTAAAATGTAGTTTACATTGGATCATTTTCTGCCACATTAACACTGATTAGGTTGGGATGGATATCTAAACGCCAGGCCGTGAAGACAAACTGATGTTTTGTTACCTTCCTGGTTCAGAAATTGGTGACATGACTTGCTTGTTCGCCTCCGTCCTTCCTCCTCTGCCCCAACGGCGTGAGTTGCCTCGCGAACGGCCTCGACCCGTCTTCAGAGAGGAAGAGTGATCCACCGATGGCTGCTCTGAAGACTGTGAGGAGTCATTCTGTTGAGACTGCCAGCGGTCAGAGTTTGACCACCTCGATCCTCTCCTGGAAGAAATTAAAAACATTATGTTGGCCAGCGACAGCCACAGATGACAACCAAAGAAGCAGCTAGAGACAGAAGAGAAGCTACCTGAGCCTGTGTGAGTTGTTTGGTTTGAAGTTGGTAGCTGTAGCAAACCCGTTCATGAAGTCATCCATCAGCAGTAGAGGCTGCTGACAAAAACAACAACAGCTTAATCACCTCTGAGACAAAACACGACGAGGAACCACATGGCTGCTGCTCGCACATTCAGGGAGCCATAAACAGCAACGCTAACCACAAATTAAAGAAAATAAACTCAAAACTACTACTCTCACGCCTCATTTCCACATAGTTTGGCTGCATGTCTGCAAATTAGGACAATAATTAACTGAGTCCCCTGTTGTTCAATGCAAGGAAATGTCATTATGGATGAATGGAAACGTCACTCAGAGGTTTTTAATGTCCAGTTTTATGTATGTGTATGAAGTATTACTGCTACTAAAACAGGTCTAAGGATACATGGAGAGGAATAAGGAAGGAGGTTGCTCTGCCACATGTGGAGCCAGTTTAGTAGAAATATGTTGTTACAGGCCGTATGAACCACTACAGTGTGTGTGTTGTCTGTATGCTACACAGATAGCGTGTTAATCTTGTTGAACTAATTGATTTTGTAATTACACTTTCACACGATTTTTACTGTCAACGTAGTAAAACAGCTTAACAGCCTGTCAGCTGTTCATTTTTCCAACTTCCTGCCACACAGTCTCTCCGTCACTCACCAAAAAAATTAAACATTTTCAATGTACTCAAGGAAAATCTGAGATCAGAAAAACAAGATGGAGTTTCACAGACACATCAGAGAGGGTAGAGGCTCACATAGGAATGAGTGGAGTTCTGGTTGAGTCATATACGTGCAGAGAGTTTTAATCTGTTTGATGTTGGTAAAGAAATTAAACATGTTTCTGTCAGAATTAATCAACTCTATACCACACAATTCAAGAACTGGAAACACTCACCTCATCACATTTTTGGTATTCTGCAGCAGCTGAGGTCCACATCTCATTGGTCAAGTCGTACAGCAGTTGTGTCGGCATGTGGGCGGGGCAGGACTGCTGGTAGGTGGTCGGGGGGAAGTAGGAGTAGTGATTGGTGCACTGGTCCAGCTGGGCGGGTCTGTAGCCGTTGTTTGGTGCGTAAGAAGTGGCTGCCATTGCTTTGGCCTTTATCCTCACCATGATGGGTTTCCCCTTAAACACCTGAACCTCTTCCCTAAGGTATGTGTATGCCTGAAGATGCAAACGAAGCATAGAAGACATCATGACAATGATACAAGCTTACAAACATAATACTTAAAGATTCGCTCAATAAAACTCAAGCTGTCTTATGCTGTTTTTTATGTACCAGAAGACACATCACGAGGGGAAAAAAGAGTCAGCACCATGGCTGTTCCACTTGAAACCGCTGACCGTCTCAGAACATGGATTCAAACATTCATGGTTTCATACGTAACAACCGATCCTGACTAGTTTCAGGGTTCAGCTTTCTGTCTATTTTTATATTACAACTTGCATTGTGTGGTAGAGTGTAGTTTGAGCTGGTGTGCTAGAGCTGCCATTAGTGGAAACATTGGGGCAGAGACTCCTTAGATCTGCACATTCTAAGTGTTAAATTACATCAAAGCTAATTTAAGGCAGATATATCTCTTTATAATTGAAAAAAACTTCTAATTATGTACCGTGACATGCAGAGATGACATGTCAAGTGTTTAATCAATGACCAAAGAGGGGCTTCAAGTTCTTAGCCCTTCCACAGTTACAAACTAACAATACACAATTTTAGCAATTTGCTGTGAAGTTAGAATACTGTACGAGACAAGAAATATCTTCTCCTCATCACTTATCATTATATCACATAACATTATCGATATGACAATAGAAATACTGCAGCTGGAAAAGCAGGCCATACAGCTGTGCTCACAAGTCTACACACCCTGGCAAAATTTGGTAAATATGTTCCATTCTTTAATAAAAACATGAATGATCAAAGCAAATACAATTGTGTGGTAATAAATAACTTGTCTGACCACTAACCCTAAAGGAAGGAAAAGTTTTTCTATGATCAAACATATTTTCTATAAAAAAAAAAAAAAAAGGGACAATATTTCACGAATTTTGCCAGGGTATGTAAACTTACGAGCACAGTCATCCATCCATCTACATATGTGACAAAATATGTAACAGAAGTAGATATTCTGCATTTTTCCACTATCAACTCTTCTCATGAAACATCTCTTTACTCCTCATGAACAAAACGAGGTGGCAGATTTATTTTACCTGTTGTGCGTCTGCCTCTGATTTGAAGGTAACGAACCAGTTGTCATTATTCACAAACTCACAGCTCAGGAACTTGGGAAGATTCTCTCCTTCAAAGAGAGCTTCCACCTCCTGTAAAACAACAGTAACATCACTGAAAATGTTACTTATAGAATTAACTTTAAAGATTCCCTGCTTTTTATCAGCTTGATTAGTACAACATGACACTCACTGAAGTCGACAAACAAAGGTTTCTAGTCACAACATGTCATATCACAGTTTGAGAAGACATAAAGAATCTGAATTTGCGTTGACTTGTATAAACTGCAGCTGAACAGAGAGAGGTGGTGTTGGGTTGTGTTGTGTTGTGCTGTGTTTGTGTAGCTGGTGGACTCTTGCCTCTTGAGGTGTGGTGTCAGGAATCTCACGCAGGATGACAACACAGCGGCTCTGTCTGGGCCGAACTTTCTGTCCACATGGAGCCACCTGGATCTGTGGCATGGCTGCCAACCAATGAGAAGACAGAACGTTTCAGGACAACAAACCTCATGCATCACTCTCAAGATGTTGCTGGACTTCTGAATTGCTTAATTATAGTAGTGATTCTTTTGTACTGATTCAGAACTGGAAAAATGTCTCTCATCAAGACAGAATTAATTTGTTTTTGCAGAAAAGGAATTCTTACCATGAATTATTTTCCTTATTTACATTAAACTTATTAAGATTTGAATTGAACATCTTTTCAGACCAATTCAGCTTCCATATCTCTCACAGCATGAGATTACCAAATCTGGCTGCTGGTAAAATCTGCACCCTGAATAAAAACTCAAACACATGCACAGAAACCAAAACTTACATTTCAGAATATCAGAGATGAGGTCAAGGTCTGTGGTGAGATTCTTGATCTTGTCCAGACTGGCCAGGGTTGCGATGGAAACATACTGATCACTGTCCATCTGAGACTTGAGGTACAAATCACTGCAAAGGTGTTCCCTGAGGATGGACAGAAGAAATGCTAAGAAGAATCCAGAACTGAGGAGAGTTGGTGACGGAGAGGTTACCAAAGACTAGGAGATTTTAAACATGTGTGAAAGCTCAGCAAAACTAAATAAATGTGTTATTGTCCAACCAAGGAAAAGGCAAAATGGCTATTTACATGTATATACATATTTACATATGGGTCAAACAATAATGCACACACAGCTTGTTATGTTCCTCAACCTACAGATAAGGACTGGGTGTGTGTTGACTTGTTACCTGGTCAGGCAGGACTCCAACACTGTGCTCAGCTCTTGTCTGATCTCATCTGAAATCACAAGAGTTCATTACTGGAGCTCACAGAGGCGTTAATCCTGCTTTTTTCTTCAACTTAGATTCATTTTACTGTAGTGGAACATAAATACAGTTGATATGAACCTTAAAAAGATGACTAAATCAGAATCTTACCTGTGACAGGTGGGTCACCAACCTCTCCATTAACTGCAGAGGCTTCAGTGGTCACTGCCTGATACTCCAGTGATGGATCAGCCTCAACCAGTCCCATGTTGTGCAGCTGAAACTCTGGCACATATCCTAAAAGTCAACCCCACAATAACTTAGCATCATTTACTAAACCAGGCATGTATGCAGGCAAAGGCAACTCCTTCCTTCCTTCCTACCTTCCTGACCGGTCAGATTGTTGGGGACCTGCAGCCACGGCTGCTGTGGGTAGGCAGCTTCAGAGACGTTCAGGTTAAAGCTGTGATTGGTCCATATCTCAGCATCAGGGTTAAGGACAGGAGCAGGAACAGGTGCCTGGAAACAAAACGCACAAATGTACACAATGTTTAAAGAACAGTGTTTCTTAAATATTGTTAAAAACCTGAGTTGCTAAGTTGTTTAGAGGACATGACTAATAAGGTTAACGACAGATAAGAAAGCAGAGAACAGTGTGTGCAGGGTTAGAGTTTTAAGAGTAGAGAGAGAAAACATGCAGCTTAAATCTGTAACTGGAATTAATGAAATCCACAGGACTACATACTCTATACACTAATACTAACAGTGAAGAAAAAAATACATTTTTTATTCTACTGAATCACATTAGAGCAGACTATACTTAAAGCTGAAGTGTTAACCTTTCATCCATCTGTTTAAAATCCATCTACAGAGGACCATTTCAGATAAGAGAACTTCTGAATCAGTTGGCTCAATCTTACTAGATCACAGCTTTCAGAAGATGTACATATACCTGAATTAACAATGCATTTTGGAATTCATTATTTCATTCTTCAGTCAAGCTGTGAGTATGAATCAAGGCCATATGCACGAACAATAACTTGATATGCAACGTTTTACAAAAATGAGTATTTAAGAAAGTGCCAGCTTTCATTCCAGTCATGAACACTTTGTTGTCATCTGTTCAGTGTGTTTTGTCTGTACATCAGTGTACCCATAAAAAATGTAAATTACTCAGACACTCAAGTCCTTCTCTCACAGAATCCCATGCATCTTTTAAACATTCTGGGAATAAGACAGCTGTATTGAATGTTTTCACTCCAGCCAGCCACCCCACATGTTGAGTGAACACTTACACACTGAGTGCAATCTGTGTGCCAGTCCCACACACAGGATCCCTGAGGCATCACAGTGCTGTAGGGGTAAGCTCCCAGCAGAGCCATGGAGGGCTGCAGCTCTGACACCGAGGCTGGGATCACCTCTGCGTCGATATCCTTCTGGCCGTCCCTCTGGCTGGGTTCGGCTTCAGACGCTCCCTGAGCCCAACCCTCACAGCTCTGCTCCAGGCCCAGCTTGATCCAGGGGTGAGGATAAAGACGGCAGACCGAGGAGTCTCCGTCATCTCCCAGCAGCTCAGACACCATCTCCCTCATCCCTCCTTCCTTCTCTCCCTCCTCAGCAGCAGCACATGATGATGGTTCACGACCCAGGAGGTGAATCTCGTACGATGGAGTGGAGGCATAAATGTCGATCTGACCTGGGTCCACTGCCATCAAAGTGTGATCCTCTTGGCAGTCTGAAGCTGAGGTTCTGTCATCCTGACAACTTAAGTCATCAAGAATCCCGTGTGAGTCACAATTGCTGGGGGCAGAATGGAGCTCAGTGCTTTGGGATGGGCTCTCAGGAAGTAAATTATTATGAGTTTCTGTACAAACATCACTGTCTAATGCAGGCTTCTCTACTGGTGATGCTTTCATCTGAAGATCATCTTTGTCTTCCATTTGATTTGTGCTTGATGGATCTTCAGGTTGAGGTAAACTGTCACCAGTTTCATGCTGTACGTCAGCATCAACTTGAGGTTTCTTACACTCAGAGGAATAAAGATCGATCTGACCTGAACCCGCTGCGATCAAAGTGTGGTCCATCTGGCTGTTTAAGGCCGAGGTTCTATCATCCTGACAGCTCGGGTCGTCAGAGATGCTGGTATCAACCACCTCGATGCTTTGGGGCGGCGTCTCAGTAACTAAAGTATTTGTTGTTTCTGAATGAATATCAGTCTTTTGGGAGGAGTACTGTACTGGTGATGTGTTCATCTCCATCTCAACCAGGTGATCAGATTGAGCTAAACTGTCAGCATCAACGAGAGGGTTTGTACAGTCAGAGGAAAATATTTCTGGGCTTTCAGAGGTTAGATGAGGACAGTGTGGGAGCTGCTCGACTGTATCTGCAGATTTGTGCTTGACTGGCATCAAGATAAGCTCATCAGTGTAAGTCTGCTGTTCAACTGTTGTTTCTTCTACTTCCTCACATTCCTTAACTAACACTTTCTGTGGTGGATTTGTCTTCAGTAGGATTTGGCCGCATTCACTCTCAGCAGCAGCAGCAGTTTCAGCCTCAGATGTGCTCTGAGAGGCAGCTGAGGAGGAGGGAGGAGGAGTGGTGGGAGCAGTAACAGAAAGCTCACTTTCAGCAGGAGGAGGCTGAGTGAGAGGACCGTGACTTGAATCCTCAATGCTGCTCTCAGGTTTCTCAGGGCCCTGAGGAGTGATGCTGGAATTTACAACCACACAGTCATCACGGTGTTCCAACAACTCGTCACATTTTTCATCACTCATCTCCGGTTGGGAGGTGTTTTGGCTTGTTTCAGGTAAACCAGCTGGATTATCACCTCCCTCATCATGCTTACTTTCCTGAGCAATATTTGGTTTTGGATTTTTTTCAGTCTGTCTGTCGTCTCCACTCATCAGGACATCCTGGACAGGCTCATCTGAGCCAGACAACGCCTCACATTCAGTTTTCACAAAGCTATCAAGCAGTTTGTCACAGTGACCAAACCCAGCACTGCTTTTCTGAGACTGACTGAATGGCAGATGAGTACCTTTACTAGAAGACTTAATGCTGCTCAACTCAAATGTTGGATGGTTTGAATTAACATCAGTTTTGATGGATCCACTCTGCTGGATTTTAGTTAAATCTGACAGATGTGTCACATTAGTGTGGCAGCAGAAGGCGATCAGCTCAGTGGGCAGTGATGACGCCGTGGAGATGGTGGAAAACGACGACACCTCAGTGAGAGTTGTGTCTGCTGTGCCGCTGTGACCAACATCACCGTCTGAAGCGTGGATTCTCACAGGGATGGGCTCGCTCTGCTGGGAGGGTTCTTCCAGCTGAGTCCGTCCTCCAGGCAGACAGAGAGCATCCCCCTGTTCTTTCTGGAACTCTAAAGATACGGGGTTCTGACAGGAAGAATTCAGTTCAGGAGTTCTAGTGTCTGAATGTGAATTGTGGACGTCCTGCTTTGCACTGAGTTCAGATTGAGGCAGATGGACGTCCAGAGGCCTGAAGTCAGAATTCACAGTTTGATCTGCTCCTTTCTCCTGGAAGTTGATCACTATTTCTTCTGTGGTATTAAAGTCTCCCTCCACTGCTCTGGGGTCCTTCAAGTTCACAATCTCCTCCTCTGAACTCACACTTGTCTTACATCCACTATCCACACTCACACTGTCCTCTGTAACTGTTATGTCCTCTGGCTCCTTCACTGCCTCACCCTCTGCACACTCACTCTCCTCCTCCTCCTCCTCCTCACACGTATTTCCAACTGTGTGTGCCATCACTGAGCTGGAAGCATCATATGTGAATTCATCCGTGCCCTTCACAGCTGTCTGCCAATTCAGAGCTTGAAGCTGAGGGCTGTTGGGTGCAGATGCCTGAGGGTCCTCGCTGTGTATGTGATCGCTGGTGAGAGGCAGCGTGTCAGACAGAGGATCCACCAGCTGAGGTTGTGTTGAGACGGTTTGCTCTGCTGACAGCGAATTATCAGTATGTGTCTGTAACAAGATGATGGAAGAGTGTTGAGCAGCAAGTGATTGCAAAGAAGCTGCTTCCTCTCCATGTGACTGCTTGGTCACTTTAGGTTCTGTGACATGTGTGTGGTGGCAGGCTGTAGATGCCGCTGAGTGTGATTGGCTGCAGAGCGGAGACTCCACTCTGCAGGGCGGAGCAGCTGTTTCTGCTTCAGCTGTGAGCACTGACTGTGTTGCTCCAGCTGTTTGGGACTGGTCATGTTCAAGGTCGTCTGCGTCAATCGGACAAATGCTGTAGAAGCTGCGGGTCCTCGTTTCCAAAACTTGACACAGTGTTGTCGCGACGACGCAGACGTCCTCGCCATCCTCCTCCTTGTGCTCTGCTCTGGGGGAATCCTGCCGTGTCCCCTGACACTCGCTGACCAACGGAGGCCGGTCATGTGACACCTCAGTCTCTGTGATGCTGCCTGGCCAGGGAGGAGAGGTTAACCTGGACGGAGCTGACAAAGAGAGGGCCGGTTTGTGCAGCTCCTGCCCCTCTGGAGCCTGACTGAACCATAAAGCCCTGAGCGTGGCATTGTCCAGAATCTTCTGTTTGACTGGACGGTGTGTGGACACTTCCATATAGGGAGCCGACTTGGGGCTGGGAATGGCGGAGCGTGTCACGCCTGCCACTGTGTCCGTGTTTGTGTGTGTTTTTTTGCTGGTTGTGTTAATAATAGCCGCCGTCTCCTCCTGAGTGTTCGCTGGTTGAAGATCCCTCTCTGTCTGCTGGGTGTCGTCCCTGCTGACCACGACCGCCTCCGTACAAACTTTGTTGTCCAGTTCTGGGTGGGTTTCCTCTCCGTCCAGAGGGTTCCCCCGGGCCGGTCTGTCTGACGCACGTTTCTCTTCTTCCTCCAGGCACACATGTTGAGCTACAGCAGCAGCGTGTTGCCTGACCTGCTCTGTTGCTTCATTCAGCCCATCGTGCTGTGGGGGCTGTAACAGACTGCTCCTCTCAGACTGCAGGCCGGGGTTGAGCTCCTTACTAAAGCAGCACCCCATCTTCTCCAGCCTAGAGTGGGAATAAAACAAAAGACTGCTATGGCCACACACACCAAGAGCCTACACAACATGAGACAAAATCATGAGCAGCTCCTCACGACGGCTCAGCCACATGCAGAAAGAGAAACGACCCTCGACTCCCCCTTGCTTCGCCCCTTCCCCTTCCCTCCCCTCTTTTTCCCCTCCCCTGACCAGAATAGCAAATGTGAAGCAGCTCACATGTCCCTGCCACTCAACAGATCGCTGCACACTGCTTTATGTGTGTGTGTGTGTGTGTGTGTGTGTGTGTGTGTGTGTGTGTGTGTGTGTGTGTGTGTGTGTGTGTGAGTGAATTTGTGGGAGCCCCAGTTAGGCTACAGTTTGAGAGAGGTCAGCACATGGTCCAGCGGCCCACCAATCACAGAGCAGAGCTGCAGCCTGGTCCACTCCTCTTTCTCCCCCCACCATTCACTCCTCTTTCCATCCCACTGATACCTTTCCCTTTCACTTACATCAGTGTCGCCCTCGCTGCTTTAGTTTCCCCCCCTTAACCTCCACCCTGTTCCTCCTTACAAGGCCACTGCTCCCCCAAAATCCCAGAAAGCACCAGTGGCCATCCGGGTCTCAACAATCAGTTTGATCGCTCTGTAGTGGCGGCTAAAGACTGCAAACACTGATCTCAGAATGACTTTAGAATCAACTTTTATAGCAGTCACTCTGTAGACACAACATCTACAGCATGTTCTGAAGCAAGGATACAATTCTTAATTTTTTCCTTGTTTTTTGTGGTTCCTTATCTGAGTTGAAGGCGCAAAATTTGATAAAAGTTCTACATGGACCCTAAAGCCCTTTGAGGCACTTTTGTGATTTTGAATTACAGAAATAAAACTGACTAGACCAGGGGTGTCAAACTCATTTTAGGTCTCAAAATTATTTTAAATTTATAGTTTTACCAATTTACAATTAGCAGTTAATGTCTTCTCTGTAGGTTTTACACTTGACAAAGTCGTCCCACTGGCAGGACTGGACCCTCTGGCAGGCCACTTTTGGCCCACAGGCCACATGTTTGACACCCCTGGACTAGACTTGTTCAAAAAAGAAACTGGAGATACCATAAAGTCGTCACCTGACAGTACGTGTATAAATACAGTAGAACAGTCTGTGGTGGGGATTGATTTACCTGGTAAAAGTAGAAGTATCCAGGACCGAGGTCTCCCAGCGTTAACTGCACCTGTAGATCAGCCGGATACAGTGGATTCTGGTGTGACGTCATGTGACACGAGCTGGCGGGTGAGTGTTCAGGACGAGTGCTGCTGCTGTTGATGGTCGCCACGGAGACCGGCAGGATGAACGCTAAAGAGAAGGAAATGAATCACAACACCAGCTGGCGTGATGGAAACACTGCAACAGGTAGAGTACTTTGTGAGGACCGAAACAGAGAAATACTGCAGATGGAACTGCCGTGAAAGAAAGAAGAGAATCCTAATTTGTGTTTGTGACCAGCAGATGCTCCTCAGTCTGGCACTAACGACTACTTTCATTACTCATTAAAACTTTTATCATTAATCTGTGTCAAGCATCTAAAGACAGATGCTGTTCACGGTTTACCAGAGCACTAAATTACATCTGAAAATGTTTTAGTCAGTCTGACAAACAGCTGAATGAACTAAAGTAAAACTGCATAAAATGAAAAAACACTGAAATCCAGACGAGCAGTTCAGGCTGGTGAAACTTTAACAAGAGAATTCCTGGTGTTGCAGATTGCTAAAAGGATTAACCCTCGTGTCGTCCTGCGGGTCAAAATTGACCCGTTATAAAGTTTGAAAATGTGGAGAAAAAAAATATTTTCACAGTGAAACTTCTGATGTCCACATTTTCAACATTTTTGGGAAATCTTTGAACATTTTTTGTGGAAAAAAGAAATGCTAAAAATGTTTCTTAAGGACATTCATATAAAAATCAACCAAAGTCCAGTGAATTTGCCAAATCATAAATTTGGCAAACAAGTTCAAATACTACACTTAAGACCCTAAAATCCAATACAAGAAACACAAATTTACAATACAAAGAAACAGAATTTACCATACAAGTTTAAATATTATGGTTAAAACCCTGCAATATAATATTTAAAACACAAAGCTACCAAATAAGTTGAAATATTACGCTTAACATCTTATAATAGAACACATAAAACACAAATTTCGGGTGAAAACTCATAAATATTTACTGGTAAAGGATGTGTGGGGAAAAGCATTTACTTCTTCTGGTCACACAGAAATTTCATGACACAAACTGATATTAACTGCCAAATTTCGACTTTAAACCAATTTAAGTTGACTTGTCCACATTCAAACTGAATCTAAAAAGGCATCTAAGATTAGAGGACTATATTTCCCAAGAATATGGCGAAGAAATCTTTAAAAAAAATAAATGTATTGTGGTCAAATTGTTAGTCTTTTACAGCAAGAAATCAGCAGCTTAACATCCAATGCAAAACCCAAAGTGACCCCGTTAACCATCAGTATCACTGTTTACTCAGTTTTGAACACTGTTTAAATCCTTCACACAGACATAATAACAAGTTATCAGATAAAATAACAAAACTCACAATTAATTAAAGGGAAATTGTGTAGGGTAAATGCATTTAATTCTTATTAACGTCACCTCGATGTCTCATACTTTCTGACACAAACTGATATTAACGGCTCTGCACTTGGCAAGCTAACGGCTCATTTAAAGAGACTTTTCTTATTTAAGACGAGTTAAAACAGGCAGTTTAGATGCACATATGTGGTTAAAACTTTAGATTTAAAGCTTTAAGTGAATATCCATGTTGTTAACTAGAAATATCTACCGTTAGGCTCAAGATTAGCTTCATCTTACCTTTTCGTTATCCAGAGTAATTCGCCTTTTAAACGGTCTTCAACGCCGAAAACCTTAATTAGAGAGAAAAAACTTTTTTTTTTTTTTTTTAAGAACAAATTTGTCCAACTGTGAGTGAAGCTACCCGAGCTGAAAACCTCCCATCTTCCTCGGTGTGAGGAGCATTTCGGTTGAAAAGCCTCCCAGCTGCGGTTGACTGACCCGGTTAACGTCCGCAAATCGAACGGTAGCATCAACTGGGCTAACGGCTGCTGCTAGCTAGCATGCTAACGTAGCCTAGCCGTGACTGCTAACAGCGGCCTCGGTCCGGGATGTTTTCTTCGGCTGTGGCTCAGAACTCACCTGTCACCTGGACCGAGCAGAAGTCTGGCTGGTTTCTGGCTTTCTTACGGTAAGTTTACCGGTGCGAGACTTCCTTCTCTTCGTCTAAAACCTCCCATTAACTTTCTCGCTGAACTCTGTGGTTGCCATGGAAACTGTAGTTAAAAAAAAAAAAAACGAAAATGATAATAAATATTATATTTTTATATTTTTTATTAACTTACAAAACTATGACTCCTGGAACAAAGATAATAATAATAATAATAATAATAATAATAATAATAATAATAATAATAATAATAATAATAATAATATTTAAATCCAGTAACTGTGAAATTTAAGGAGCTATGCGAAAGGAGAATACATTGTAAATTATTTTAATCTAACATTAATTAGAATTAATTTGTTATTTCACACAATTCTCCTTCTGTATTAATTTACCTATGATAACTGAGACAAATACCGAATATATTATTTGCATTTAAAATGTAAATAGTGTTTACATCAAAATAGATTTGTATCAATAATAATTTTTTAATTGTTTGATCAGAAAATGATGCTACTATACTTCATTAAAATCAGCCACTTTCTAGATATTTGTCATTATTTGGAAAAGAATCTAAATTATAGATTTAAAAAATTATGCTTTTTCTTATAACTGACATAAATTACAGATCAACTATTAATTCATTGAAAGAAAAAATATCTATATTGCAAATTAAAAACGTGAGATTTGTTTGAACTGCTATTTTAAAGATGTGTTGTTAATTTACTGCTAATATCAAGTAAAATCATAGAAAAAAATCAATATACAAGTTCATTTAAAAAAGTTAATATTAAAAATACAGGACAAAACTGTATTTTATAGTCACTGCTAAAATTAAAGTATAAATTTATATGTTAACTGTAACTAAATGATTAAAACTGTCAATGTCCACATAAAAAGTCTGCTTTTTTATTAATTAATGTTTTTGTTGTTGTTTGGTCATACAATTGTATGATTTTAGTGTATTTTAGTCATAAAAATACAATTAAATTATAAAATATGATAAAATATTAAATATTAATAGTATTACTATTATTTAGTAATAATACCACAATTAATTATTATTAATATTGATATAAATATAATAAAATTAAATTTTTTTAGCTTTTGGATTAAAATAAGTAATTAAGTCTAAATTAATTACATTTTGGTGTCTGCATTTCAACCATCAAACTCTTTTTTAAATTGGATTTTCTTTAAAAAAATATACCCACAATTTTTCATTTGAAAAAAAGTCTAGTTTTATGAAATTTTACAATTCAAAATTATCAGTATTGTTATTTCTAGACATTTTCAAGGGCAAAATTTGAACCACATACACCCATATCAATGATTTTTCTAAGTAAAATATTTCAAATTGTATTTCTGAAGTAGTTATTTCAGATCAGATTAAAATTATTTCTTTACTTCTAAAGATAAATTCACGGTAAGGGCGGTGACTTCAGGGCAGCAGCTACAGCACATCGGTTAAAAATGCATCAAATAAAATAAATTACATGTTTAGTAATTTGTTTTTCCAATCAAAGGAGCTTTTATTTGAAGAAAAAAAAACACACTTTCACTTGAATGTCCTTGTAGCTAAAGAAATGGGTAAATAACATCGTTCAGAAATAAAAGCTTGAGGTAACTATGAAGCACAAAAAGAAAAGACACAGATTATTAAAAAAAAATCAGATTCTGTTGGTGTGATCTCAGGTTTTAAGCCACTTCCATGAGTTTGAGTGAAATAGTTGTGCAGAATGAGAGAGTTCCTGCTGATGGACTCCAGTGTTTTTAGGTTAACCTCTCCAGCAGTGAACATGACGGAGCTGGACGAGCCCTGAAATGACGAGTAAATCCAGCGTGGAGCCTCGGAGGATCCAGCTCTGCCTCTGTGGATCAGGAGTACAGGCTCCAGTAGATGGTGTTGAACAGCAGGTAGGACAGAGGGAAGGCCAGCCGCGAGTACGAGTCGATCATGTAGCTGTTGCTCACCAGCAGGTCCACGTTCTCACGCACCGAGCGCTGCCGGCGGAGGCGAGTCCCCTCCGTGGGCCGGACGTCCGGGTTCTGGGGGGGCGGGGTGAGGGGGTCGGAGGTCAGGGTGGGCGCCATCCGAGGGAACGGAGTCAGCTCGATGTCGTTGTCGTGGAAACAGCCGTCGAAGGCCATCGCCTGGCTGGCGTTGAAGGTGGAGGGGATCTGGAGAGGAAAAGAAAATACTCAGATGCAAAGTAAAAGAAAAAGAAATGGACGTAGCATTCTTTCTAACAGCCTGCAGGGGGCGACACCTCTGGCTGTAGAAACATATTTTACATGTTAACTGTAAATAAAAAAAGCAGAAACAGGCAAAAACTAAAAGTAACGACCACATCAAAAATCTATTTTTACAGATAGTAATTTGTTCTTCTTGGTTGACTGTAAAATAACACTATCTTACTGTTTTTACTCCGCCAAGAAACGCGGCGGAGTTATGTGACAATCAGCGTCTGTCTGTCTGTCTGTCTGTCTGTCTGTGTCTGTCTGTCTGTCTGTCTGTTAGCAACGTTACTCAAACATGGACTAACGAATTTACATGAAATTTTCAGGTAAGGTCAGAAATGACACAAGGACCAATTGATTAGATTTTGGCAGTGATGCAGCTTATAGTCTGGATCCACGGGTTTGTTAAATAATCCTGTGTCACGATGTCACTGTACACACGCCTGTTTGTGGTTACATCTATATTAAAATGACACATTCTATGTTGCTGTGATTTCTGATCATCAATAACTAAAAAACAAATGCTGCATTTCTACAAGAAATGCTGCATTTCTGACAATGCCATATGGGGGAATGAACAGCCTTGGAGGAGTACTCTCAGTGCTTTCATAGGTTCCTTTATGTTTTTATAATATTAATAATTTGAATCTTGTAAAAAAAAAAAGTTTTTAAAAATGTTTTATTAAAAACATTTTAACTGTAATTTTATTTTAGTTTTTGTTACAATTTACTGTTATTTTACAGGACTCCCATTTTGTCAAATTACCATTAACTGATGAAAATACAGAACAAAATAATATATTAACATGTTAACTGTAAAACAAACACACTAACAAAAAAATAATAATTTAATTAATTAATAAAAACAGGCCAAAACTATAAATCTGTAAATAACATGCACATCAAAAATATTGTTGGTTTTTATCCCTTATTAATCCCACGAGGGGAAATTCTGATTTTCGCATCTTTCCCCAATTGGGGGAGTCAGCCGTGGTACAGCGCCCCCTGGAGCAGGAAGGGTTAAGGGCCTTGCTCAAGGGCCCAACAGTGGCTGCATCGGGGCTTAAACCTCTGACCTTCTGATCAGTAGTCCAGACACTTAACCATTGCGCCACCACTGCCCCAAAAAATATGTATTATAACAAATAATAATTTGTACTTTTACATTGTTTGACCATAAAATGACACTATTTTTGCTGTATTTAAATCAAATGTTATTTGTTTCTTAAAATTTTGACTAAATAAATGAATTAATTTACCAAAACAATAATGATTATGAAGTTGAATACGTGGATTTCTGGATCCTACAGTTTGTGAACAACTTGTATTAAAATTATAAGACCGCAACTAACAATTAATATCATATTAAGACTAATATTGTGACAAATAACCAAGGCTGTAAAATGTCAGAAAATGTTTTAAAAACCTCCATTCTTTGGTTTATTCAACCTACAGTTCAAACTTGTCTAATTATTTTATTTTTATCATCAGTTATTATTTAAAAAAAAAAAAAGAATAAAATCCTCATATTTTAAAAGTTAAAAAGGAGATTGTTTGATATGTTTGTTTAAAAAACTAAACAAGTAGACAATTATATTTTTATGGATTGAGCAAATGATTCGCACCTAATTGTTTCAGAAATGCTAGATTTAATTGCTTATTTATTTGCTTAAAAATCAATGAAATGATGCACAATTAAAGTGTAAAGTCATTAGAAGCGTACATGTAAAGTCCTCTGTGGTTTAACTTCCATTGATAAATACTGATGAGCCACTGACTGATTCTCTGGGATGTAAAATGCACCTTAATCTCCAAAAATACTCCAACGTTTTGTCAGAAAATGCAAATATATTCTAAATATCTGCCCAAAACCAGCAGCTGCATTCAGTTCTGCATTTGTGTTTTGATGTAACATCTCAGTTTGACCACCAGAGGGAGACATCAGGATAAATTATGATTATTCTAAGGTTTACTCTGGGTTTTGAGCAGAATAATAATCCCTGGTGTCCTGTGGCTGTCTGACCTTCCCCCTCTTCATCTTCCTCATCTCCTCCAGAGTGGTGCAGTAGTTCACGGCTGCGTATTCGATCACAGACAGGAAGACGAACAGGAAGCTGGTCCACAGGTAGATGTCCACCGCCTTCACGTACGACACCTGGACGACAGTATCACTTATGTGATATTTTTTTAATCCTTTTATCTTTTATTTACACTTTTTGGTGATCTCCATGTTTTCATGGCATGAAATTAGTCATATATGCATTAAAAATGTTTAAAAACATGGAAAACTGATTGAAGAAGTTCCTTAAAGTTCACAAAACAGACTCTTAGGGTATACCATCCTCTCAGTAACTCCAAAATGTACTCTTTTTGTGTTTTAATGTCTTAAATTTGGTCATTAAGTTTTTATAGATAGATTTTCTGATATTTTATAACATCTAACAGCTTCCACAAATCCCAGCCCAGCTCATTCATATTGCATAAGATAGATAGATAGATACTTTATTAATCCCCAGGGGAATTCATTGTGCAATAAATGAAATCTCCCATTTTATAGCAAGTAGTTTTTAAGGGTTCTATCGTATATTTTCAGAAATGACACTATGACAAATATGCGGGTGGTAAGAAATAAACATTTTGTGGGAAATATGATAAAATCAAGGAAGTTTTAATGTAAAATTTTCAGATTACAATTTGTTGTTGTTACAGTTGAGGTTAGATGTTTTGGTTTTTTGAGAGAATGGGTTATTATGCTTCACAAAATGATAATAATACTAATGTAAAGTGCATATTTTATAAGATATTTTATAAATGATTGTAACTTGAGGGATCTGAAATTATAAACAAGCTCATTTAGGAGTTTAAGTTCTGAAATGCAGCAAGAAAAAAAGTCTTGGGGAGCATTAAGGAGAATCAGTAAGGCTTTAAAATTCAACACAATAAGAGCCCACAGAAGCACACAGAGACGATATTATTATATTACTAGATATAAATGCTTCTGGTGCATCTAAAGGTCTGCTGAAGTATCACAAACACAGCCTTACCTGAGGCATGGAGGAGGACACTCCGGTGATGATGGTGGACATGGTGAGCACCGTGGTGATACCTGCAGGAGGAGGAAGGACAGCATCACAGCACAGTTTGTTTTCATTCATACAACCATAAAACAATTCAGGAAAATGTGCAAAAAAAGACTGCTTGAAAAATATAATCATTTTGAGGCGTTCTTGGGGTTTCTTAAGATCTACACTACCGTTCAAAAGTTTGCAAATATAAGGTTTGATGCAAACAGGAGACAGTGAATTATTAGATATCTGTACATGTAGCTAGTAGGAGTTAATGAGTCAAACTTCATCCTACTTGTTTTCACACATTTTCTTGCCATTTTGTGTGATTTATTTTCTCTTTCTTGCCTTTATGCTATTGTGGCATCTCTTCAAAGATAAATAAATACATTTTCATGAATGCATAAACCCTCGTGTTCCAAACTTCCTGCACATTCAGAGCATGTATGTTTGATCTGCTGAAGGATAAAGGTCGCCCTGTCAGAGGTATTGTTGCGTTTATGGCTAAAGGTTAGAGCGGTCTGTGTTCTAATTATAGGGGAGGTGTTAACCCCCTGTGTCCCCTCTGAAATCTACACCCATGAATGTTTATGTTACCCAGAGACACTCGAGCAGGAACGGCCCTCCGGTCGATCCAGAAGGACACCCAGGACAGGACCACCATCAGCATGGTGGGGAAGTAGGTCTGCAGCATGAAGAAGAAGATGTGCCGCCGCAGGATGAAGTTAATGAACAGACGATTGTACCAACCTGACAACAAGGCACAGAAAGCAAGGAAAGAATGCCAAATAATCAACAATAGATTTTAGTTTTGCTATCAAGTGTAAAACCCTGTATTCATATATACAAAAAACTCTTGAGTTTTTGTGCATGGTTTTTTTTTCTGTTTCCATAGAGGTGCAGGACTTCATATTCCAGTGAAAAATGAAACCATAGTGAGGGTAAGATTGTACATATTGATACTAGGTTATTTCATTTCTTTTTAGATAATTAATCTTTCTTTTTTATGCTTCATGGCTTTACATATTGCACCATAGAGTTGTTTTTATTCTAGTTGCTGTGGGACTTTATACTGCGGTGAAAAATGAGCCCACAGTAAGTATAAAAGTGTCAGGCCAAGCACACAAACACACACCGGTGCTGCTGTAGAAAGCCAGGCCGCTGGAGGCGTGGAAGTGCTCGATGAAGAACTGCGATAAGACGATCTCGTCCGTCCTCAGAGAGTCGTTGCCGTTCTTCCAGTACAGCATCAAGTCGTTCTCATTGTAGGCGTCTGCAGCGACACACAGGAGGGAGGTGTTGGGTGTCGGGGACGAGAAAAAAGATGACGTCGTCTCGGCTCTTGACCTGAGAAGCTGCATTGTGTTTGTGTGTGTTTGTGTGAATGTGGTGGCCTCACAGCTCTCCAGCTCCAGCGAACAGTTCTGGGTGTCCAGGGGGAAGCTGCTGAAGTCCATGGAGCAGAGCGCCGTCACCGTCACCCTGAAACACAGACAGCACATCTCACTGCAGGTATTCACCGTGTCCTCAGCAGACCTTTTCCTGCTGTTGCCACGGAAACCAGAGCACAACATGGCGCCCTCCCTACAGCTCGTTCAGCCATCAGCCATCTTTTGTGGTGAGATGGCAGCGAAGAGGAGAATAAAATGAAGAAGGTGTCAATGGATCTTTTAATAATTCTTGTCAGTTACTTAGAGATTCATGCAAAAAGCTTAAATGTTTACATTCTTATCTGTCACAAGACATCACATTCATTTGTATCATTCATATACATGTTTTTTTCCTTCAAAAAAACAAAAGTATCTGTAAAATGATATATTGATGACTTAAATACAGTAAAAATACAGATTTTTCATGTGGACAGAATTTACATCATCTTGGTATGTATTTTTAAATATAAATGTATAGTTTTTGTGTGTGTTTCATACTAAAAATTATCTGTAATATAGATATCTGCAACATGAAAAGAGCCCAAACATAAAGCCAGAGTCATATCAAGACATCTGTTTATGGATGTTACATTTAAGGTGTTTTATTCTCAAAAGGATAAAAATGTTTTAGTTTACAGCTGATTTTCTGATTAAAAATGTACATGATTTCATAAAATTTCACAAAAAATGAATAAAACAACCTTTATAACAACTTCAGTTTGTTTGTCCTTCACAGTTACCCCATAGTAAATATTCTTTCATGTCAAATATTCAATGTTTATGTCTTCAGAATTTAATCATTTTTTATATGTGTAAAATACCAAAAAGGTAGATTTGACTGCTTTTTTTTCATGTCTACATGTGTGAAAGTGGGTTTCAGACACTAATAGGGGTTTAAATAAAAAGTCTAACATCTTTAAAATGTGGGAAAAAATGGTTAAGTTTTTCCACCAAATCGGAAGCTGCTAAAGCTAAAGCTAAATTCAGCGACATTCAAAGCTACAGTTTAGCCGTTAGCTAGCTTAGCTTAGCAAAAAAAAAGTTTTAAAAAAGGACGTAGTGTGATATTATGAAACCACACTAACTGTTTACCCCTGTTTCCAGTGTTCATGCTAAGCTACGCTAACTAAGGGCTAACAGGGGCTGCATCCAAACACTTTCCGAGCTTTTTACCTGTAGAAGTACTTTTACAGAGCGGTATTAGTACTTGAGCTACCTGACGCTGTAGAGGATGTTTCCATCGGGGTAAACTCGCAGCATGATGTTCTCCATGGTGGTGTCGTGGATGAAGGAGCGCTTCGAGTGCACGAAGAAGACGTCGGGAACCCAGATCTTCTTCACCAGCCGCGAGTCGAATGTCCTGCTCTGGTTGGTTCGAGATGGAAACGAAAGGCGCTCGTCCTTCCAGTAGTGACGCAGGTACAGAGTCATGGTGAAGTCCTGCAAGAGAAAACGCACAATAAGAAAAGAATTTTACTGTCTGCTTTGATGGACTTTAAACAGTTACAGTGATTTAGTTGTGTTTTTTATCACTGCTGTTCCTACATTTTAATCTTTGTTTCTGTACCGTTTTCTTTTCAAGATGTCTGTTTGTTTTGCTTTTTTGGGTAAAAATCAATGCATACCTTTGATCTCTAAAATATTCAGATGGGTTTGAGAGGCTACTTTAAAAACATCCCTAAAACTGTACAATTTAACAGAACACAAAACTATGAAAACAGAAAGAATCGTTAGACGTCCAATTTTCCGATGATGCCAAATCTCAGCTTAAAAATTTAATTCTTTCGCTTAACTTGTCTCATTTAAAAATTCACCAAAAAATAAACCGTTCACACCAGAACCTGCTAGTAGGTAACAAAAAATTCTGCACTCGTTTGCGCTACTAAAAAGCTGCAAGTCACTCAGCTGTGACCGACAAACACACAGTAAAAAATCTGACATTATTTGGCTGAACTGCAGCCTGTGTAGAGAGAATAATGAAACAGCAATAAAATAAATGCAGCAAGGCTCAAAAACAGTAAACAGAGGAGCAAGTTGTTGGGAGATACATTCAGCATGGTGAAACATCTTTGCAGCTGATGAACCGAGTAGAGAGAAAAAATCTGTAGACGCTGTATAAATGGAAATAGTTAAATATGTATAATATGTGGAAAATATGTAAATTATTGTGAACAAATAAACATAGAAATTTGACTTTTGCATTTTCTTTTTTTATGATTTAAGACACTATAACTGTGTCATTCTGCACTGAAGACATTTCTGATTTTCCTCTACTTCTAGCTATGGTTGTTCTGTTTCTATAGAGGTGCAGGACTTTATATTGCAGTGAAAAATGAACCCACAATGAGTAAAATTAAGCAAAAGAAAGCCCAGAAACTGAGGGGTTTTAATGGAGGATGAAAATCAGCAACAATTTTTCGAAAGCGCATTATTTTGGGATTCCTGAAAGCTGAAAACAATCCAGTGTCAGACGTTTTTTTCTGAGGTTTGCATGAAGACGTTACTGCAGTCTGAACTGAGCTGCCATGACAGCATCATCCTCTCCACGTTTATCTCCGCTGGGTGGAGCAACGTTTCAGAAACTGTGATCTGAGTTCAAAGCTGAAACACTTGAAGGGACACAAACCAGATGAAGCGACAGGAAGCAGCTTCAGCGTCAGCAGAGAGTTTATCTTTTCTCAAGTGTAAAAATGTTTTGTCTTTTTGTGTTTTTAAAAGTTGGTTCTTCAAGGTTTAGCGAGCTGCTAAGATCTGTTATCCTGCCTTGATGAGAAACACAGAAAACATAAAATGCTGGATGTTTAAGATAAGATAATATCTACTTTATTCATCCCGGAAAAAATTATTTAATTATTTCCATTATTTATATTATGAGATAAGTTGGAGATTTCTCACCATGTTGACCTCTGAGATGCTGTCGATGCTCTCCACCTGCACGTCGATGCCCACAGGGATGGCTGAACCTGAAACAACACCACAGTTAAATCAGTACAGAAGCCAAACAGCCTCCAGCGACACTTACAGTCTTCTCATACCTGAGCTGCGAAACCCAACCGCATTTAAGTCATTAAGGTCACAGAGGAAGCGTAAAACCAGCTGTATTTGGCTCAGCAAAGTTATTTATTGCACAGTAGCATAATCAACCAACAGAGGAAGAAAACAAGGGGATGTGGTTGGTAATAAATCAATGAAAACAAACCCGAACGACCCAACATCCCACCCAAATTGACACACAAAGGCAGCAGAGAACTAACTGAATGTGGGTGTGGTGGGAAAGTCGACTGTGGCCCAGTTTAAAGGCAGTCAAACCAGTGTCTGAGAGCATAACAACAGTGAGCACCCAGCAGCCAGCAGATAGAGGGAAAAGACAAGGAAGTCTAACACAACACAAACCAGAGGCTCACATTTAAACCAGGTATAAAGATTTCTGCAGCTTGACTGGAGCACAGCGATCCAGTCTGTCTTTAGGATGGAAGATGACTGAGGACTGACCCTGCATTCCACATCACATACTGTCTCCCTTTATTGTGTACTACAGCTACCCCATCAATGTATTTTTGCATGCAGTGTCATAAAGACAACTTTGTCACATTATCACACCTTAAGCTTTCCCTAAATATCCATCACAGTCTGCTTTTTGTGCACTAGTTCTGCAGTTCAAACTGAGACAGCGTGAGGTATGTGATGCTGGTATTTGTGGCACACTGTATGCGACATACTATGCATTGGGAGACAGTAAATCTTTCACTAGCGTACTACAGCGTCTATAAAAAGGATTCATCCTCCTTGGAGGTTTTCCCCTTTTATTGCTTTTCAACACTGAATCATGGTCGATACAATTTGGCTTTTTAGACAAGAAAATTACCCAAAAAAGACTCTATAACATCAAAGTGAAAACAGACTTTTTCCAGGGCCTGCTGCCAAGAAACATCCTCACATCATGATTCTGCCACCACCATGCTTCACATCATGATGCTGCCACCACCGTGCTTCACAAGAGTTTGACAAATTTTCGGTAAAATTGACTCAAAAATTGGCCAAAGTGACTCAAATGTGTCAAAAAATTTGCCATAATTTGTCTGAAATGACTCAAAAATTGTTCAAAATGACTTAAAACTTGTCCAAATTGAGTAAAAATTTGTCCAGAATGACTTGAAATTTGTCCAGTTTTACCAAAAATGTGTTATAATTGACTTGAAAATACTCCAAAGTGAATTGGAATTAGTCTAAAAAAAGTCAACGCCTGCTGCTGAGGAACATCCTCACATCACAATGCAAATCACAGTGAAATGTGTCCAAAAGGAACCATAATTTGTCTAAAATTAAAGTTGTCTAAAATTGCTCAAAAATAGCCTAAAATGACTTAAAATGTGTCCACATTGAGTTAAACTTTGTTTAGAATGACTTGAAATTTGTCTAATTTAACCCAAAATTTGTCAAAATGACTTGGAATTTGTCCAAAGTGACTGAAATGTGGGCAAAATGAGCCATAATTTGTCTGAAATTTCCTAAAAGTTGTCTAAAATAGCTAAAAAAACAGCCTAAAATGAATTCAAATGTGTCCATATTGAATTAAAATTTGTTCAGAATGATGATAGTTTTACCCAAAATTTGTCAAAATGACCCAAAATGATTTTACCCAAAATTTTGTCATAATTGACTTGAAAATAGTCAAAAAATGAAACAGAACTAGTCTAAAATGATTCGATAGCTGTCCAAAATGACTCAAAAATTGTGCAAAATGACTGAAAACTTTTCCAAACTGAGTAAAAAACTTGTCTAGAATGACTTCGAAGGTGTCATAATTTTACCCAAAATCGTTCAAAATGGCTCAAAACTCAGAACAACTTGAGGAAAAGATGAAGCCTGAACACTCAGCTCTCTATAAAATCAGTAAAAGATAAAGACTGAGCACTCCCCAAAATGACTTGAAACACATCAAAAATCTGTAAAAACTTGGAATGTGCCCCATTTCAGTGCAAATTTGTCAAAATGACTTATAGTTTATTGAAAAGTTGTCCAAAATGCCTCAAATATTGTACAAAATGACATGAAACGTCTAAAATTTGAGAAAACATGGAATTTGTCCAATTTTAGTGCAAATCTGTCAAAATGACATAGTTTATTGAAAAGTTGTCCAAAATGGCTCATATATTGTACAAAATGATGTGAAACATGTCCAAAATTTGCAAAAACTTGTAATTTGTCCAAGTTTAGTTCAAATTTGTTAGCCTCACTGCCTCACAGTTGATTGAAAAGTTGTCCAAAATGGCTCACATATTATACAAAATGATGTGAAACATGTCCAAAATTTGCAAAAACTTGTAATTTGTCTAAGTTTAGTGCAAATTTGTTAGCCTCACTGCCTCACAGTTGATTGAAAAGTTGTCCAAAATGGCTCAAATATTGTCTAAAATGACTCAAACATTGGATTAACTGGAGGACTAGTTGAAGACTGAGCACTCAGCTGACCACACAGAATCAGTTAAAGCATCCAACTTCTGTTCTTACTTTCTTTTTTTTCTACGAATGTTAGCAATGGAGCCATAAAGTGCAAAGTTAAAAAAGAGTCTTAGGGCTACAGCTGCTGCTTTAATGGACAACAAAGAGTAAAACATCTGGGGAATCTGAGTATTTTCAATGATTTGGAGTAAAAGTGGCTCAAAAATGACTAAATAAAATATGAATATCAGGTTTAAGTTACTTCTTTGGCTTCTGTTTCTTTAATCTCATCATTGGTTCTGGTCCGCAAACCTCCCTTTGGTTTGTTCCATCCTCCGTCTTCACTGCCAGCCAACCACAATGTCAACATCTGTCTTCAACACTCGCCCTCCTCCATCATTAGCAGATTAAGCTTGTTTAACCGCTAAACCTGAACAACCTCATTTGTGCTCACAAACAGAGCAGAAATAGCCCAACGACACAAATCCCAACAACAACAAAAAAAAAAAAAACAACAACAGTGGCTCCAACCAGCTCTCTGTTTGCTGCTCAGCTTCCACCAAACAATCAAGACCTGACAGAGTTTGGAGGTTTTCAGGATGTTTATCCGTCTTCTAACCACTTTTATTCATGTTTAGCGGTCTTGTTCTTCTCTGTAAACCTGCCCGGCTAATTTTAGGATTCATCTGAAAGCGTCCGTTCCTGTTCCGACCACAAGCATCAACAGTGATTTTAAACTCCTCAGAGATGATGCTAAGAGTCAAACAATGAGGGGAATGTTGACCAGTCTGCAGCCCGGTTTGATGATTTGCACTTTTCAGTTTCTGATTTACATCCTAACTGTTGTTTCAGCTGCATTTAAAGAACTATTTTGGACATAAAGCAGGTCTAAAGTAGACATTGAAATATGTGGAATCTGCTGAAGTTTTCTTGGACGCTTCGGGCCCCTTAATGCCAACAGTCATGGTTTGAATGCCACAGCCGCTCTGATTTTTCCTCCCGACCATGTTTACGACCACAGTTCACCATCTTCTGCAGCGAGATGATGCAAGAAGCCGGTTCCAGAGAGAGTTCAGTGGACAGATGTGAATCCAGCAGAACAGATCTGGGATCACGTGGAATGGAAGATGCAGGAATGATGTTCATATAAATAATGGGATGAATCAACATGAAGCAGAAACTCATTAAGAACTGAGATTAGAAAGTGTCAGCACTATAACATTTTCCTGTACAATTACAGCAAAAAACTGCATTTTACTGTACTTTTAGTATCACAGTCGTAATGTATTTAAACACTAAATTACTCTGCAGTAGAAAATGCTGTTTACTGTTTAACACTGTAACAAGATCTTCCTTTAATAACTGTATTTATATTGTGTTGCCACTGTAATCAGCAGTGATTCTAACTGTAGTTTTGTCTTTCTTTTGTTTTTTGTTTGTGAGGTTTTTGATTCAATGTTTTTTTTTAGTTCTTTGTATTTTGTTTGAGTTGTTTTGTCTCATTTTTATTTTGTGTCTTGTTTGTTACAGTTTTGTCTCCTTTCTGTTGTTTAGTGTCTTATTACTCCTCCAAGGAACGTGGCGGAGTTACGTGACGACCAGCACTTGTCTGTCTGTCTGTCTGTCTGTCTGTTAGCAACATTACTCAAAAACAGACAAACGGATTTGGATGAAATTTTCAGGGAAGGTCAGAAATGACACAAGGACCAAGTGATTAGATTTTGGCTGTGATGTGGCTTATAGTCTGGATCCACGGATTTGTTAAAGATTTCTGTATCATTGCGAGATAGCGACACGGCGTCACTGTAACTATGACAAGTGAACACTACGTCAGCTGCCTGCTCACGATCACATGATTGTGATCCTACTACAAATCCACCACCGTGGATTTATCGGGACTTATCCATCGGAAATGATACAAGGAACAATTGATTAAATTGTCGGGGTGTTTCCGAGTCCCGCCGCCCGCTACATATTTAGGTCCCGCGATTCGGTATCCGTACATAACATACACATGCATAACACACACCTGTGCTCAGCGCAAGGTCATTTTGTCTGCGGGTACATCTACATGAAATGGCCAAACTCTATCGTGCCGTGATTTCTGATCATCAATAACTAATAAACAAATGCTACATTCCTTTAAAAAAATGCTGCATTTCTGACAATGCCATATGGGGGAATGAACAGCCTTGACGGAGTACTGTGCTCCCTGAGTGCTTTTTTAGTTCTTTCTGTTTTTATGGTTTCTGGCTGATAAATGGTGTAATTCTAACAGTTGTCAAAAAAAAAAAACACCTTTAAAACCTACTAGTGGATCAGAGGATTAAAGATGTAGCACAAAACTATCTTTTGTTCGTGTTTGCTTTATATCAGTGAGTTTCTTGTGTGAATTCAGGTAGAGTTGATGTATTTGGTTGCTTTAATGCAGTTTGGACGTGCGATAAACGTGCACATTTGCAAAGATGAGATTGTGTGGAGGGTTCTGAGAAAGTGAGCTCAGCATGGAAACACTGCAAAAGCTTCTTTTTTTCCTTTTGTAAATCCTGCAAATCACCCAAACCATGTCTGCTGGTTGAGTGTGCACAAACCCAGACACACTCTGGTCAGCTCGTGACCTCCGTCTGGACTTGGTTTACCGGCTTACATTCTTGTTTTCACCCTCAAGGACGGCGAGAAATAAAAAGTTTTCCTCTGAGGTGTCTGCGTGTGTCTTTTTCAGGAAGCAAAGTGTGTTAATTTGGCCTGAATGTTAGAAGACCGGCAGCACAATAAACACTTCACTTAATGAAGTTCATCTGACAGCCAGGACCATAAAGCTCCTGCTGTAGCCAGTTTTGTCCCGGCGACTCTTAAAAACCACCAGCGGCGCAGAATCAACAGTCAGCGTCGCCATGACAACGGCTGCAGTTTGTGGGAAAAACCTGAATCTGAAGGTCACTCAGCCTCCTCTACTTACTTTACTGCTTTCCTTTTCCCATGTCGCACCCAGTCAGGGGATGTTTAAGGTATGAGGCAACGTTTTATAGACAGAAACATGCAAAAGGAGGTCAAGGTCAACCTAGCCTTAGAGATGATGATGGAACATTTAAAACAAGATGCAGCGGATGTTGAAGATATGATTAAAACCTGAAATAATAGAAGTATCAAAGGTGCAAGTGGAGCTCTCTAACTTTACCTCCTGTCTGCCTCCTCACTATCAAATCTCCAATAAAAGTTTAAAGACACTCTTAAGTTAGAAACCAAAAATATGCAGATTTAAGTAAGTTGGAAAAACTTTTTATCTGCTGCTTAGAATAAACTGAGCCTGAGAAACCTGCCTGCTAGAAACCAGGCTACGTGGATTTATCACTGGACTGTTTTCCTAGTTGTGAAGTATGGAAAAATGTCATTTCTGGCTGAAAATTCTTCAAAAGTGCTTTTTCAGACGATTGTGACTCCAAACACCGAAGTTAAACCAGACTGATGGAGTAAACTAGAGATAAACTAGACCGGGATCTTTCCTCAGGTTTGAAAATCTCAGAATTCAGTCAAAATATGTTACACAACTTAGCTTTGGGTCTCAAATAATAAACTAGAAAAGCACTCAGAAAGCGCAGTACTCCTCCAAGGCTGCTCATTCCCCCATATGCCATTGTCAGAAATGCAGCCTTTTTTTGTAGAAATGCAGCATTTGTTTATTAGTTATTGATGATCAGAAATCACGGCAACACTACTGAACATTACGGTTACCGAATTGCGTGACCTAAATATGTAGCGGACGGCGGGAGTTGATGGGACTCGGAAGCACCCCCACAATTTAATCAATTGTTCCTTGTATCATTATCCGACGGATAAATCCCAGTAAGTTTGCAGCTGTCAATTTGTTGTAGGATCGCAATCATGTGATCGTCAGCAGGCAGCTGACGTAGTGTTCACTTGTTGTCATAGTTACAGTGGCACTGTGCCGCTAACTTGCAATGATACAGAAATCCTAAACGAATCCATGGATCCAGACTATGAGCCACATCACTGCCAAAATCTAATCAGTTGGTTCTTGTGTCATTTCTGACCTTCCCTGAAAATTTCATCCAAATCCCTTTGTGTTTTTGCATAATGTTGCTAGCAGACAGACAGACAGACAAACCAGCGGCGATTGTCACATAACTCCGTCGTGTTCCTTGGTGGAGTAACAAACCAAAAAAACAACACTTCACGCTAAAAACTTTCAGAATTTTCTTTGATAAATGTTCCAGTAGTGTGACGTATTCACAAAGGTAGAACCATTAGGTGCTAATTCCTCTAGAAAAACCTTCCCACAATGCAGAACACATTTGGAAAATGTTTCAAGAACACCAAACTGTTATAATGCCTCTTTAGCGAATGGTCCTTGTGTCATCTCTGACCTTCCCTGAAAATTTCATCCAGATCCGTTAGTCTGTTGTTGAGTAATGCTGTTAACAGACAAACAGACAGACGGACAAACATACGCCCATCGTTACATAATAAGTAAACTCTGAGAAGGGGCAGCAACACTGACACTTCTTTTGCACCTTCATCTGTCCTTTAAAGCTGAAATACAGCAGCAAATGTTCCTAAATTTCTTCGTCATCGTCCTGCAGGTCACTAAATTTTATTTGAGTGAAGCGGTGACCTCTCAGTGAGCAAGCTGCTGTCGGTTTACCTTAATAACACATGAAAATCTGGCCAGTGCAGCTTTGAGGTGACGTTTTTTTTGTCCAATATTGTTTGTGTGCTCGGCGTTTTGCAACGAGTCGCTTAATCCCTGCAGATGAATCAATTCATGCAGTCATAAGCAGCGTAATATTTCAGCCGAGCCTCCGTCGGCAGCAATCATCAGAGGGGGAAGGTGAGAGGTGGAGGGATTAAGAGGTGACTCTCTGGACAATACGACTACAGAATCCATACCGACGGAGCGCAGCCATGTGTGACGCCTCCAACACTGTAATGTAATGAAAGTTCTGCTTGCATCGGACTGAAATATCTGCAGGTCTGCTGCCCCCACGCTGTATTTATGGGACCTTTACGACACCATAGCAGTGGTTTTCTGTGTTTGAGCACATTTACAGGAAGTCGTATGTGCTTTACATCACAGCTAACCTTTCAGAAAAACCTCGCTGCATAGTTTGGATGCATTTTTTCCCTGAATCACTGCCCACAACTCAGTTTTTCAGTGACTCAAGTACGTCTGGTATTCAGCTCGCTGCCGTCTCTGCGGTTGGAAAAATGACGGAACTAATCAAGGCTTTGCAAGGCTGACTGTAAGGGGAGACCATTGAGAAACATCAACAGAAAATGTGAATCTATAGTGGCCTCGAGCATCCAAGGTTTTTCATATATATTTCAGAAAAACAGACAAGCAAGCACGTCAGACTGAAAAACACCATGAAAAATCATTTCTGTGTCCTGAGAAAATCAACTATCAGATACTTGACTAAGGTTGAAATAAAGATATAAAGTTAATTTAAATATTCCATAAAAATTCTAACAGTAATTTAATATCTGTCCTTATGCGTTTGTGTGCATCTGTGTTAAAAAAAAAAAGACAATAAATGGTTCACAAAACAATAAAACCCACAAACTGAACAACAAAATACATCAAGAAATCACAGGTAACATTAGAAAAAGGCAATATAGTATAAATATAGTGCACATAACTGATCAGGAATAATTTCAAAATGGCAGAATAATGTTCAACCCTCTCATGAAATTAGCATAAATTGTGTAACTCCAGATTGAATTTGCATTAACTTTTTCAACTATGTTAGCAATTAGCATGCTAAAAGTGCACTTTAACCATATTATAATACAATAAAATAAATAAAAAATGTGCACACGGTGTTTTTTGTGATGAATTATGCAACTCCACCAAATTTCGATTGGTATTCTGGGAGTCGAATCTAAAGTCGGACAAGACACGAAGCAAAAACTTTCCAAAGCCATACTGTAGTCCTTAAAAGTAAGAGCATGCAAGTTTCTCTTTTGTCCTGGAAAAGTTTAAATCTTAAGCTGGCAAAAATATGGCTAATATGGCAAAATGTACATAATGTATGTGGAATTCACATTACTGACTTTATATCTCTTGTTGTACTACATTAAAACTTGTTTATTTATCTCAACATTTGCTGCCACTGTTGCCCTTGTTGACCTAAACTTTTATAGGTGATAATCAAAGTATCAATAAGCCAAAATACACTCAATCCAGTCTTATAACGTAACAAGAGCTACTCTACCGGCACATACAATCAGCCACTAGCCCTTAGTCATACTGTTGCACACTTGGGTTCACCAAAAAGCTTTTGCTGGTCGGCATTAAGCACCACAATAGACTTTCTCATGGTGCCCCTTTACTAGCTAAACTCCCACAATGGTCTCTGCCTGCAAAAACAGAACTAATGGCAATCCGAGTGATGCCTGCTGTGGTCAGTGCAGCATTAAATAGTAAGACCAGGTACTACAGCTGATCTACTAGACATTTTCTGACATGTATATGGGAATACACAGGACATCTGGAGAATTTAGTACTTCCCTTTGTGTTTGGGCACCATCAGTGGAAACCAATGACACATTGAAGCACCTCCAAAGTTCTGCAGCAACTACATCAGTTAAAACTCTTTAAATGATGACTCATGAAGGTGTCTATGTGACGGAGCATCTCCTCACATAGTTTCTCCTAATTCTAAAAGAATTAGTTTTAAACAGAGTCACTCATTTTTGGCCGCAGAGGGATCAATGCGAACCCTAACACACTCAGCAGAGGATGAAATTTACATCATGTGGACTCTCGCAAACCAGCATGAATTGGTTTTAAGGATAAGCCCACTTGCATCCACGGTCTTACTTCTTCAGTTAGCTCATGACAACAAGTGAAGGTAGGAATGTAAATTGACCTGTAAATCAATAGCTTTGCCTTAATCAGACAAGTACAGCGTCCATATCCCTGCAAATGCGGCTTTGCTCTAGCTCTTAACCTCTAGTTCTGTTCATTCCTCACTCAAGAACAAGAAGTCCAGGTATGTACCTCCAAAACATCATCCCCAACCCAAAAGGCAAGGACAAGAACAGGCAAATCCACACTTGGAGGTATCAAATCTCATGCAAGCAGCTTTGCTCTCAGCTGCAAACCTCTTAACTACAAGCTGGATGTCATATTGAATTCTACAGGTGGATTGATAATGTGGGCATTGTACTGAACTGTCGTGGTGAAGAGGAATCTGAGCCACAAGGCGAAGCTCTCGATTTACCAGTCCATCTATGCTCCAACCCTCACCTATGGTCATGAGCTTTGGGTAGTGACCAAAAAAATTAGACCGCGGGTACAAGCGGTCGCAATGAGCTTCCTCCTCAGGGTGGCTGGGCTCAGCCTTATCGATAAAGTGAGAAGCTCAGACATCCGGAGGGAGCTCGGAGTAGAACCACTGCTCTACCAGTTGAGGTGGTTTGGACATCTGATTCGGATGCCTCCGGGGAGACTTCCTTTGGAGGTTTTCCAAACAAGTCCACCTGGGAGGAGACCCCGGGTAGACCCAGAACTCACTCGAGGGATTATGTATCTCATCTGGTCTGGAAACACCTCGGGATCCCCCAGGAAGAGCTGTAACGCATAGATGGGGGGAGGGACATCTGGAACGACCTGCTTCATCTGCTGCCTCCATGACCTGACCCCGGATAAGTGGAAGAAAATGGATGGATGGATGAATTCAACAAGTCAGTAACAGCTTTACCTTGTCTGAGAAGGTGTCAAACCTCTCTAAGGGCAGAAACACCTGCAATCAAACTGTCATCACCAACTTGTTCTTCTGTTTTATGCTCCCACATTGCGAAGCTGCAGCCAAAATACACTAGCGTGAGGCAGGACGCCAGCAGAGTCCGAGCCCTGCTATTAAATCACTTACAAGCGTTCTGGTGTCTGCATGTGTGGAGAGACTGAGGTGGCAAGGAAACAAGTTTAGAGCAGTTTGCAGGGGTTAATTTAAGTTTATAGTCACCCGTTGAAGGTTGACCTCGATTTAGAAAATACTACAAGCGCTCAACACGTGCAGCAAATAATAAAGAAATGTCACTTGGAGGTATTTCTATCGTGGTATCTGAGGATGGGGGTGGTTTTGATTCTTCAGCGCCGCACAGAGAAAAACACACAGCAGCTATAGGCTTATATGAGCGAGAAAAATGCTGAGATTTTCCCGCCGTGTAAAATTATAGCCCGTGGAAATGCCACAGGGCCGTGGGGCAGACAGTGGTGCTTTTGTTGTCCCACCCAGAATGACAGGCAGGACCACAGAGACGCCAACCCGCCATATAGACCGAAAAGATACGATGGCAGTAAGGAGGCCAGGACTGTGTGCTGGGGTTGAACATTAAAAATCGGGGAAGAAAAGCCTCATTTTAGAAGTTTATAAATGGAAAATTTTAAATCAGGGACTCAAAAAGTGTAGTTTTACTGCACTAGGAGGTAAATAGTAATCAGATAAAGCCGAAAAAGCAGTTATTAGCAGCACGATAAACTACAATTTCGGTCAAAAGTGAAAGTTTCCAAGTGAAGAAGAGCACAGATAAGATCAGATCACTGGAAGAATGAAAGGAAGAGACTGTCATCAGCAGAGAAATGACAGCATTGTGGAACTTAAAAAGACCCGTGTTTACATCTTCACGCCACGCAGCCTATTGTGGTCATACGAATAATGACGGTAAAAACCTCAAAGATGTGGGTGGAGACCACAGTTCCAGTCCAGACTCCTGCCAGGAGCCAGCAGCGGTTTCTTTTAATTTTCCTTTAAACCCAAAGTCACATTCAGACTGCAAACAGCGAGAAAGTGAAGCCTCATTTGTTTGAATGGAGGAACAATGGAGACGCCTGCAGCAGAAAGTAAACAAATGCAACCTTCTGCTGCTCGTGATGATGTGTCTTCAAGTGTTTATCCAGTTAATCTACACTTCAATAGGACAGCATGTTATTTTATATGAACACAACGCACAGAAACATCCTGTTAGCTTCAAGTTTTACATTTTAATTTGATGAATGTAAATGGAAAGTCAAGATTTTGAGCTAAACTGAAGTCTTTCAAGCAGAGACAAACTAATTATTCTAAGTGAATAACATTGAACTACAGCTTGGAAAACGGCGCCCATCTTGGTTAGATGTTGGAAACGAGAAGTCTTTTAGTAAACTTAACAACATATAAGAAGGAGGGTGTAAACTTCAGTCTACAATAATATGATTCTGGTGTTATTAGCCCATTAAAATATACATAATTCCCATAAATAAGGACTAGTAGGGAGCTTCTAGCACCTTCTAATAGGCTCAGCAGGCAAAGTGTCATCCATCCTGATCACTGATGAACAGAAAATAATCCTTGATAATGTAAATAAGTGCAAACATATGAAATATAACTGGCGGTTTGTAACAGCTGGTAAATGCAGTCCAAACCATGATGCTATTGGGCTATTCCATCTTAAATGATCATGGGTCTTTCTGCTCAACTATTTTTGATTTTTTTGAAACTTTTTAAAATCTTTAATATAGATATTTAAAATGGTATCTATGAAATTTTAGCATCATATCTGAGATAATTTCCTTTAGAAATGGCCAGTCGACCCACTTTTAGCACATTTTTTGCATAAAGTTTGAGGCTGCTTGGATGACAACATCTAAGGAACTATTAAAGATAAAAGCCTGAAATTTTCACTGTTATTTCACATCATGACATTGATTTAAAATCTGCAATATCAGACAAGTAGATCAAATAATCTCTGAATATGGCTAAATTGAGTGAAGAGCCATGAAAACTCTAATCATTGAAGAAATTAACAATAAAAATGTGATAAAGAAATCAGCCAGTGATGGTTTTTGAACCACAAAACACGTATAATTGTGTTTCATGTGAAATATTTGACCACAAAAAATGAGAAAAAAGTTGTGTTTTGTTGAAATTTCACAACTGATTGAGCAAATTAGACAAGTTGGAGTAATATTTTCATTTTTGGACCCAACTTATCTGTTATATTTATTAAATTTATATACTTTTTGGAAGGGATGCTTGAAGGTATTTGCAAAATAATGCACCTATTTAGACTATTGGAAGGTGGAGGATGTCCCTACTGGTCCATATGTGTGGAAGAGATGCTAATAAATGGTTTCATAACATCTAAAATTCACCATTTACCTCGACAACAATTACATTTTCACCTATCAGGTACATATAACACAGTCCTGAGGTCCTTCCCAAGTCGGTTTCACCACCATTAACACCTCCAGGCTTATCAGCTGAGGGTTTTAACATTCACTAATCCCCAGATTTCAATTTAGATATGGGGTGAAACCCATTTTACGACTAAAATGAAGTCAAAAAATGTACTTTTTTAGGCAAAAACTTGTTTCAACACTAAGAGGAGAGACTAGATTTCCTAAAATCTAATCAAATCTACTGAAAAACAATCCTAAAAAGTTGATTTTCATAGTCATTTTACCCAACAATTACGTCACTGCGTCTCATATTGAATATTAAATCAGAATCTGTAAAACAAGCAGCATTTGCAGCCGTCAGATAACCGTAGGGGGATAAAGATCTCAGTCCTCCCATGTGGAATGTAGCTGATATAAACACTAAATACACTCAGTTACTTCCCACCTTAATATCTCTTAATGTAAACACACGGATTTACTAATAAATCTGCAATATTTATCGCCTTAAAGGCTTTCTCTTCATATATTGATATAACTTTTAATCCACAATTTCCGAGCTCTCCACGGAAACAGTTTGAGCCTCGTGTGTCTGAATGAGGGTATTGTTGTGTGTCTGATAGTCTGATGATCTTTATTGCAGACGTCAGTTTGTTTCAAACCTCCATCTGCTCCAGACCTGGAATATAATCCAGATTAATGCACACGATTCCCCCCGACTCACGCACACACACACACACACACATGCATGCACGCACGCATGCACACACACACACTTGTTATATTGTGAAAACACAGAAGGATACACAATAACATCTGAGCACAATGAGACCCACTGTATTTCAAATGCATTAATGCTCACACACACACACACACACGCACACACACACACACACACACACACACACACACACACACACACACACACACACACACACACACACACACACACACACACACACACATATAGACAGACACACAGACACACACACAGAACCACACACAAACACACATACGTACACAGAGTGTATCTGTATACAGATACACACAGACACACAATAATAGCCAAACATGCAAACGCACACACATATACATACAGATACACACAGACACACAAACACACAATTGTAACCAAACACACAAGATATACACACACACACTTGATATTTTGTGAAAACACAGATGGACACACAATCACATCTGAGCACACTGAGTCCTACTGTGTTTCAAATGCATTAATGCTCACACACAGACACACACTAACACTCATGCTGCCACACAATGGCGTAATCTGGGTCAGGGTTGGTGATTTTTGGATCGACACATCCGTTGTCTGGGTGACCCAGTGGCTGTCGTCGCATCATCAAATCAGAGCGTACGCATCATCAGCGTGGGACGACGAGTGATTTCTCTGTGAGGCGACGTGTGAGTGAGTGGATTAAATCATCAGGATCAGGGACCAAACCTGGAGGACCGCTCGGTTTGACTGCGAGAGTGTGTGTGTGTGTCTGTGTGTGTGTGTCACCTCCGAAGCCCGGCCTCATGGCGAAGTCGTGCTCCTCGATCCTCAGCAGTTGTTCAGTTTTTATCAGCAGAGTTTTGGTGCTGTCCTGTCGCTTCAGCTTGTAGTCGATACGTCTGTAGAAACAACACACACAGACACACAGACACACACAGTGATTAGTTATATTAAAGCTGTAATTGCAGGTTTTGATTAGAAGACACAGTTTGTGGTTCTCTCGTCTGTCAAACCACAACTTCAATCAAAGACGTGGCTCAGATCCACCAACAAATAACACACGTACAAGTTCTGTTTAGTTCCAGAAACCAGCCTGAGTGCTGCTGCAGACTGTCGATTAAACACATGATGAGTGTTTAACACTGTGTGAGTCATCACGTCCTCAGAAACAACCTTTTAAAACACAACACCCATTGAGGCAGAACAGGTTTACAACGTTTATGGACACGACAACAGATAAACTCATTCAAACTTGTTATTTTATCATCAGATCATTTTAGTTCCTGAGAAACATCAAAAATCAAATTTACTATGAGCTAAAACTTAGCTTTTTGTATCTGATCATGAAAAGTCTGCAAAGAGACACAAAATTACCACAAAGACGCACATAATTCCTACAAAAAAACACACAATCTACCTACTAAATAAACATTAAATTACTATAAAGAGACAACCAAACTATCGTTAAGAAGAGAAAACAAAACTGCCATTAAAAGACAAACAAGCTACTCAGAGAGACACAAATTTCTACAGAGAGAATCAAACTATCAAAGAGACACAGAGACACGCAATGGTCACAAATGGCTACAAAAAAAACAAAAAGACTGTAAAGAGACACAGAGAAACACAGTTAATACAGACCTAAATGTACCACAAAAAAAAACAAACTATTCAAGAGACATAAAACAACCACAAACACACAAAATGACTATAAGGAGAAAATAAATGACTTTAAAAAAGACACAAAGAGACACAAATGGTTGGAAAAAACACAGAATGACTACAAAGAAACACAAAATAACTACAGAGACACAAAATAACCATTAAAAGACACAAAATAACTACAAGAGACACAAACTGATAACAAAGCAGCACAAAATGACTAAAAAAACACAAAATAAGGACAAAGAAACACAAAATGACAACAAAGTGACACAAAATGACAACAAAAAACACAAAATGACAACAAAGAAGATAAAATGACTACAAAGAGACACAAACTGACTATAAAGAGACACCAAATGACAACAAAGCGACAAAAAATGACAACTAAGAGACACAAACTGACTTTAAATAGACACAAAATGACAACAAACCGATGCAAAATGACTAAAAAAAACACAAACTGACTATAAAGAGACACAAAATGACAACAAAGAGACACAAAATAACTACAAAAAACACAAAATGACTGCAAAGAAACACAAAATGACTAAAAAGACATAAAATGACTACAAAGATACACAAAATAACTATAAAAAACACTAAATTACCATAAAGAGACACAAAACAAAGACACAAAGACAATCAAACCTCCAACAAAGTGACACACAGCATTAAAAAAAAACCCTCCATCTTGCAGTATTCTGTGCAGACGTTGTCATGGAGACGGTTAAATTACTCTCACATGGCCTCAGTTTGTCACAAATAAACATCTGGGGACGTTAAAACATCTGGATTTCATGCAGAAGGTAAACAGAGCACACTGAGTGAGTTGGAGCTCCAGGCTCTGCTTTAACGTCACCATACGTATTTTACGGCTTGTCGAGTGTCTGCGGTGGTCACAAAACATGAAATAAACACAGAGTGCAGCTACACAAACTGCTAAACGTGACGGTGGAGCAGGGAAACCCCGGGCAGACAACATCCAGGGAGCTGTAATCAGAGCTGCACATACAGCGTGTGAACACAGCGACACTTTAGCGGCAAACACACACTCACGAGGTGGTAAAAGCGATAAAAAAAAATCAGCTAGAGATTTCCCCCGCTGACAAAAAGCCTCTTTCAAAGTCATACATCTTAAAATACACAAACAAGGACACATTTGTCGCCGCGCTGCTATGGTCATCACATAATTTGAGCCAAATCCCATTTTCCGTAATCCCTCAAATTAACCTTTAATCACACGACACAATCCCCCCAAAAAGGAATTTAATACTAATCTCAGTCCCCAAGCTAATTTAATTAAATAAAATCAACACAGCACGTAAAGTTTGACCCAATTTTAACAGCAGCTCTTGTTTCTATAGTTTTAGCAGAGCAGAAACTCCTAAAAAAAACACTGAGACACAAGATGACTATTAAAAAAACACAAAATGAGCATAAAGAAATACAAAATGAGCATAAAGAGACACAAAATGAGCATAAATAAATACAAAATGACCATAAAGAGACACAAAATGATCAAAAGTGTCACAATACTACCACAAAGAGACACAAAATGACTTCAAGGTGACGCTAGAGGCTACATGGCTGCAATAAACAAAGCAGAAGTAGCTGGAAATAAACTACTGGTAGTTCAGTGTTGGCAAGCAGAGAGCATCGCGGGAGTTTCGTTAGTAAAGGGGCACCATGACAAAGACTTGTGTAACGCTCAATGCCCACTTGGTTAATGTTACAGGTATTTAGTGCAGAAATAATCAAGAAGTTCAATAGGAATTATTATTACTAATAACAATTATTAATGTCTGAGTTCCATTTAGCTGCTTCTGTTTCAGGTCGTTGCATTGTGGATGTTTGTTATTTCATGTTTACAGATTTTCCTAGAAAGCAGAAACCTACAGAGTTATTTTTACTTGAGTCATTTTCTGTTTCCTGCCTGAGTCACTGCGTCGTTTCAGTGTCAAGGTCGTATTTTTATCACTGTGTTGCAACACAAACGTCAGCTGTGGAGTAAAATGTGACATTTACAAACAGGGCAGCCAGAGTTCAGCTAACAGCTGCAAAATCAGAGTTTTACTGACGCTGAGAGTCTATGAACAGTCAGATATGGAGCTTTTATTATTAATACAACATCCTAAGCAAACGGTTTATTGTTATTGTCATGTTTTGCAAATTTTTCCTGCAATTATTTCTGCTAATCTGGCAGCAGTTTTACATCTGAATGAGCATTTTTATGCTCAGTTTTCTGTAAAAGCTGCAACAGAAAACTTTACATACAAGTCTTACTGAATATAAAACATATGTTGATGATTGTGAAGCCATTTGTGGAGACTTTTCACACATTTTTGCACCAATATTGGTCCAAAAACCACCTCTTTAATTTCCATTCCAGCTGGATTTTCTTGTTCTAAAATGTTCTGAGAAAGTTCTGCAAAGCCCCAGTTATGTTTCTTAGTTCCCAGAATCTTAAAGGCTGAATAATGTTCGCTAAACACACTTTATAACAGTTTGGTGTTCTTGAAACATTTTCTAAATGCACTCTGCATTGTGGGGCGTTTTTTTTTTTAGAAGCATTAGCAGCTAATTGTTCCACCTTTGTAAATACGTCACATTACTGGAACATTTTTCAAAGAAAGTTCTGCCTTCTGAGACCTCAATAACATCTGGAAAACATTTTTTGAATGTTGCTTACATAACATTCCTCCTTGTTCCTCGTTGTCATTAAAACTCAAATTTGAACCCCTAAAAATACTCGAAAACTTATGAAAACTTGCACACATCAGGACCAGCGAAATATTGCACAGGTATGAGTCTAAATGGCTCAGTAGCGCCCCCTGCAAAATTTCAAACATTTGCTATGACCAGTAGTGTCACATACAGCTATGAAATTTGGTACACATACATTACCAGTCAAAAGTCTGGACACACCTTCTCATTCAATGGTTTTTATTAAATTAGTTTGTACATTGTAGATTAATACTGAAGACATCAAAACTATTAAAGAATACATGTGGAACTATGTCCAGAAAGTGTTAATCTACAATGTAGAAAATAATACAAATAAATTAAAACCCTCGAATGAGAAGGTGTGTCCAGACTTTTGACTGATAGTGTATGTAACTCATCAAGACGCACAAAAATGTAATTGAGACTCATTCCCAAAACCCAACAGGAAGTCGGCCATTTTGAATTATGTGTCATACTTTGACGATTTTGGGTGATTTTTGGACATTTTCAAAAGCTACAAACTCAAACAGGTTAAGGCCGACACAGCTCAAATTTGGCCAGGATGTACAGCCGAACTTTGTGAATAAAAGCTATCAAAACACGCCCCAAAAGTCTGAGGTCATGGAAATGGTGGCCCCCCGAAATTTAGATTTTTCGCCATAAAACAGGAAATGATGTCTAACTAGCCTGTACATGCTCTAATCTGCATGAAACTTTACATGTGTGATCAGTGTCTGGTCCTCATTACATCCATAGGCCAAACCACACTTTCAGCCACAGCGCCACCTGGTGGACATGCTTGATGTCTCGAGGACCCATTCAACGCTGCTTGCAGCTTTAATTCTGTATTATGCTCCTGAAGGTACTTCTCAGTCTCAGCTGTATGACAAATATCATACCATAAGTTTTCCCGTCGCTCTGTCTGAATGCAGCAACAAGGAAAAATAAAGTGACCAATGTCTACAAGACTAAATGCAAAACCATGTTACTGATCCCAAAACTGAAAAGAGCTTCAGTCAGCTGCACAGACACGAAGCTGAACTCAATTCTGGAAAGTTGACCGCTTCTTTTTCTCCATTAATCAAATAAAACACTATTGGAGGTGCAGATTAACATTTTTTTTAAGCCAAAACCTGGAATATGTTAAAACTGCAGCGTTCAGTCATCCAGTGGAAGCAAAAACAGTTTCTTCTGCTTTTAAGCTAATATAATCCACCTGGAGGAGTTTGAAGCCAAGAAGCCATCACTTTTCAACACATTTCCATTAATTCAGGAGCAAATTAAAACAAGAAATGCTCAGAAGTGAAATTTTCTTCCCGGCAGAGCTGTGTGGGTTTTCATAGAGAACAGGGAAGTGAAAGTTACTAAACTATGAGGTGTCTTCATTAGAAGTGAAATCACAACTTCCACAGAAATTGTCATCAGTCAAAGATCTGCAACCAAACCCCTCATGGTTATCTTTCTGTTTTCCCAAAACAAGTCAGATCTAGATAAAGTACTTTACCTGCGAGCTCCTTGATATTATCAGGGTTTTTTCACTCTCTTAACTCTTATCTTGGTCATTTTAAAGGCCACACATGCGGCATCTTGTTTGATTTTTTATCAGAACAGTCGCAGCTATGCAGACCTTCAATCATCTAACATGATAACACCTGCAGATGGTTTATATTGCCCTTTATATGCTGCCAGTGTAGATTTCTTTGTATAACTGTGTCAAGGACATTGTCTGGAATATGAAAATATTAGAACCATGATGGGGGGGGGACTGTACGACTCAGAAATATGTGCTTAACGGAAATAAATGACATTATTTTAAAGACTGAGGTGTTCACATGTAGCAAAGAAGGTAAACCAGGCAACATATCTAATCATTAACAGATCTAATTACTGACGAGTTTAGTATGCAGGGTGATATTATTTAAATTTTCAGATTAAACACACATTTAATAAATACAAAGACAGGACAAGGAATGCTAAGAAAAAGCTTAAAGTTCATTCTGATGAAAGTAAGTGAGTAAAATGTGTGTGAAAACACTCAGAAACTACTTTGTTTTATAATGTTAACCTTTGTTGACCAACATTTTACACATTTAGTCTTTATCTAGAAAGCTATACCAAGTAAAACACAAGAAACTGCATTAATAAATGTAAAGTCACTTTGTGTCATTTTTATGAGAAACAGCATCAGTTTCAATATTATTTTTGCTTCTATTTGCTTTTAAAATGTATAAATTAATGTGTTTGGGCAAATTTTCTGATTAAACAAGACCACAAATGCTAATAAAGATCCTAAAGGTCATTCTAATTTAAGTAACTGAGTAAAAAAATGTGTAAAAACATACAGAAACAGCTTTGTTGTGCAGCATTATACATATTTAGCCCTTTATTTAGAAAGCTACAGGAAGTAAAACACAAGAAACTGCATGAATAAATGCAAAGTCACTTTGTTTCGCTTGTCTGTGTCATATTTATAAAGAATCAGCATCAGTTTCAATATTATCTTTGCTTCTATTTACTTTCAAAATATATAAATTAATGTGTTTGGGCATATTTTCTGATTAAACAAGACAATAAATGCCAATAAAAATCCTAAAGTTCATTTTAATTTAAGTAACTGAGTAACAAACTGCGTAAAAATACACAGAAACTGCACTAATAAATGTAAAGTTGCTTTGTTTAGTGTCAGGTTTTGTGTGTCTGTCATTTTTATGAAGAATCAGCATCAGTTTCAATATTATTTTTGCTTCTGTTTGCTTTTAAAATGTATAAATTAATGTGTTTGGGCAAATTTTCTGATTAAAAAAGACAATAAATGCTAATAAAAATCCTAAAGTTCATTCTAATTTAAGCAATTGAATAAAAAAATGTGTAAAAACATGTAGAAACTGCATTAATGCAAATTCACTTCATTTTGTGTGTCTGTGTCAGTTTTACGAAGAAAATACATCAATTTCAATTTCAATTTTGCGTCTATTTACTTTAAAAATCTATAAATTAATGTGTTTGGGCAAATTTTCAGATTAAACACACATTTTAGTTTAGATTATTGCGCGCATTTTACATTAATAACATGATCCATCATTGACATCATTTTGTCTATAAAGCTACAGTAAGTAAAACACAAGAAACTGCACTAATAAATGCAAATAAAACTGTATCAGGAGCAGAAAAGAAACAGCCAGAAACCGCTTGAGGTTCGGAGCAAACTGAAAACGTGCAGAAAACCAGCTAAACTCGTGTTTTGTTTGCAGTTTGGTGCAAAAACTCTCACCCTCCAAACTTGAACTTGCTGTTCTCGCCCAGGAAAACCTCCTTGTGCTTCCGACGGTTGGAGCTGCGGCCGCCGGTCACCATGGCGACGAGGCCGGTGGCGGCCAGAGCCAGGCAGGTCAGCAGGTCCACCTTCATCCTTCACAGGTTCCCCGGCGTCCTGCGGTGCTCTGCGGCCGGCTGGCGGCTCACGTGCACGGATCCGTCCGGCTGCATCCCGGCCGTCTCCGGGAATCTTCCCTCCACGCCGTCCATCCACCCCTCGTCCTCGCGCCGCTTTATCTGGCGGTTTTTGCGGTTCTATCCCTGATTAAAATCGATATGAATCCATTCCTCGCGGCGATAGAGGAATGACACTAATTCCACCCTAATCTTCTTATCCACGGCCACAGCAATCTTTCACTAACCTACAAACAGTCGCACACACACAAACCCGTCAGTAATCAGGATTTTCTCAGCGGGACGATGAAAAAACAGGCACCTGGTGTGATTATGTGAGGTGAAGGCACACCTCCACCAAACGCAAAACCAGGCCACTGGAGGCAGCTCAAACCACAAAAGGTCGACAAGATCTGCGGAGGTTTTAATCCCAGCGAAAAGCGTCTAATCTGGCCTCACCTAGCGCCTTCCTCAGCTTACACCTCTGGAAGACATAATCCCAAACACAATCCAGCAAACCTGCAGCAACAATCACAAACAGAAACAAGAAAATCCCTCAGAGAGCGCAGCACTCCTCCAAGGCTGCTCAGTCCTTATATCATTCCCGATGGATGAAATCGTCAAAAAAGTAATAACATAAATAACGGCAACATTTAATATAGATGTACCCACAAACAAACTGACGCTGTGCTGAGCACAGGCGTGTGTTATGCATGTGGACGTTACGTACGGATACCGAATCGTGTGACCTAAACATGTAGCGGGTGGCGGGAATTGATGGGACTCAGAAACACCCCCACAATTTAATCAATTGTTCCTTGTATCATTTCTGATGGATAAGTCCCGTTAAGTCTGCAGCCGTGGATTTGTAGTAGGATCACAATCATGTGATCATCAGCAGGCAGCTGATGTAGTGTTCACTTGTTGTCATGGTTACACTGTGCCACTATCTGGCAATGATACAGAAATATTTAACAAATCCATGGATCCAGACTATAAGCCGCATCACTGCCAAAATCTAATCACTTGGTCCTTGTGTCATTTCTGACCTTCCCTGAAAATTTCATGCAAATCCGTTAATCCGTTTTTGAGTAATGTTGCGAACAGACGGACAGACAGACAGACAGACAAGTGTTCATCATCACGTAACTCCGTTGTGCTCCTTGGAGGAGTAATAAGACACTAAACAACAGAAAGGAGACAAAACTGTAACAAACAAGACACAAAATAAAATTGAAACAAAACAACTCAAACAAAATACAAAGAACTAAAAAAAAACATTGAATCAAAAACCTCACAAACAAGATAAAAAACAGAAAAGAAACACATGGCAACACAATATAAATACAGTTATTAAAGGAAAATCTAGTTACAGTATTAAACTGTAAACAGCATTTTCTACTGCAGAGTAATTTAGTGTTTAAATAAATTACAACTGTGATACTAAAAGTACAGTAAAATGCATTTTTTTGCTGACAAATGTACTCTGATTGTTACATATTAAACATACAAATGCATTTTTTTTAGTTGTTGTATTCATGGTTGGGAAAACGGTGGTTGTGGAAATAAAATTTAAATCAAACAAAACTAAAACCGAAAATTGCAAAACACTGTTTCAAGAATCAAAACCCAAAAAACTCTAACTAGGCAAAAAAAATTCTAAATAAAAAAATTCACAAACACAAGGAAAGCAACAGTCAACATTTATATTAATAAATTTTTCTGTGATTTAATTTGATTTTATGTGTAATCTAATAAGCTGAGAAAATCTGTAAAATAACCGGTTGAAAAGGTGACTTTCTAATCTTTAATGCACATAATTATTATTTAAAATACCAAATGAAATAATGGTATTTTTTGTTGATTTAAGTGAAGTAAAAGTAGTGTAATTTTATTAATTCATTTTTTAAATAAAAAAATGCATTGCAATTCATACTTTTTTCAGCACTACCACTTAAATGAACATTTTTTATTAGTCTAGAAAAAAGCTTAACTGAGAGGCTCTGAAAATGATTTCATATAAAAATGTTTTGTTAACAGTTTAATTGTTGTAAAACTATTTAAAAATTTAACTACAACATTTTTCTCCATTGATAAATTAAAAAAACTGACAGATACAGCTTTTCAATCCTTAATATACAATTTTTTTGTTTCAAATAACAGTAAATAACTTTAAAATAATGGTATTTTTTGCTGATTTACGTGATGTAAAAATATCATACATATGATATATATGTTTTGTTTTTTTAGGTTTTTTTTTACAGTTTTTGAATTCATTTGTTTGTGTGTGTTTTTTTTTTTTTTACAAATATTTTATGAAATTCATACTTGTTCCTGTGATTTTACTTGATATTATCTGCAATTTAAACAGTGTAATTATACAACCAACTGTTATAATAAATAAAGAAGGGTTACTATATAAAAGCACAGATCTTTAACGTGGACATTATTTACAGTTTTGGCATTTCATGGTGACATAAACGTAAAAACATAAATTCATAATTCTAAATATTTTTAAAATTTAATATAAAGGCTCATACAAAAAAGCTGCTACTACTATCATGTGGAATGACAGAGGATCTGAATATCTTACAGTAGTTTAAAGAAGCAAGACACAGCCTGTTTGACCTGATAACGAACAAGATAAAAGATCCTTAAATGACCTGAGAACAGCCTCAGGCTCAAAGTTAAAATCTAGATTCTGATTCTGGTTTGAGATTAAATGAGAATATGGTGACGCTCCGTAACGGTTTGTTTGTTTGTTTTGTCTTTGGGGTCATTTAATGGGTAAAAAATGGCCACAAAATCATGAAATAATGAAGTCAATCAGCGACACAGAAAGCTGAACAAATGGTTCAGCTCAGAGGAATAAATGGGTCGACTTTTTTTTATCATGTAGTTTAGAGGTCAATCAGGAGAGTCCCTGATATTTATGAACGAATCAAAGTGGCGTGATTCATATGACTTAGTCCTGATTGCAGCGCTACTCATTAACAATCCGTTAATCATTAATGTCGACCGTTTCACAGATGTATCAATCATTTAATCATTTACTATCAGGTGATTCCTCAGTCTTCTAGGACATGTTCTTTTGTAGCTACTCACAATCTTGTTATGTTATATAGTTCTATAGTTATACAGTTCTGTTATTTATTAATAAAAAATTAATTGGAAATATGCACTTCGTCAGGACAACATACCACTAAAAAAATGTGGTTTGGATCCTCTTGAGACTGTTAGGAAGCACCTTTGGAATAAACAGCAAGTTTCATGCAAAGATGGTGACATCTTTTTAAATATAAAAACTAAAAACAGCACCTAAATATGAGACAAAAACGTCCCTGGAAAAAAGAAGACCAAAATCTTTTCAATTTCTGTTCACAAAAAGCAGACAAAGCAGTTTTGTCAGTTAAAGCTAGACTAAAATCTATTTTGATTTTTGTTTACAAAAGATAAATAAAAAATGCTCTAGTTTTTAGTTTTTATTTACAAAAATGAAACAAAATTGTTTTTAGTTGGGGTTCATGAAAACTAGACAAATTTTTAAATTTTTTTTTTTTTTTACAAAGATTAGAGTAAAATCTTTTTTACGCCACAACAACTAGCCTAAAGCATTTTTGGTTTTTGTTGAAGAAAACTAATAAATATGAAAGGACTAAAATTTTATTTAAACAGATACAGAAGTTTTTTTTTTTTGCAAGTCCCAAAAGTTCTTCTCTTTTGGAGATACTCTGGCTTCATTGTCTGTCACTTTAATCCTGATGCCTCGTAAATTTGTGTCAGTATCTTCGTAAAACATTCAGGCTGCGCCCCCTGGTGTTCATGCAAAGTAATTACAGATGGACGTTTGACAGCTAGTATATGCTAAACTAGCTGATCTAGTTTATTTTGTAATTACTCAATTTATCTGTCAACATAGTTATCAACTAAACAGCCTGTTAGCTAGCTAATCTGTCTGCTTTCCTGACGCACGCAGTTCAGTTTCTTCGTAATTTACTGGAAAAGGTCAAAATTTTCTACGTAATCGAACCCAATTCTGAATTCGAAAGAAGAGTTTGGCAGACAGTGGAAATCACAAATTCTGTTTTATTCATATTCGAAAACAGGCTTTATGCTGTAAATATCCCTAATAATTGATTATCAAACCAAAATTTCCTCCGTAATCGAATTCCATTTAGTCTAATAGGGAATTTAATTCAAGCTAATTGGATTGAATGGAGTTTTGGTTAATTAACATTTGAAAACAGACTGTATGTTGCACATATCCCTAATAATTGACTATTTATCACCTCAAAACTTCCTATGTAATCGGGGCAAACTCCAACTCAAAACTCAAAGTTTCGCAAATATATCAGAGACAGTTGAATTTTCGTATATGAATTATAGGAGTTTTGGTAAATTCAGATATGAAGACAGAGCTACATGAAAACAAGATGTTATGCTACACATTTTTCCTTGAATTTCTTCTCAAGAACTCACCGGTCACCTACTGCCTAATATACCCTTAATAATGTTGTGGCTGATCGATGAATATTGATTATTTATCACCCAACATTGCTGTAAATGCAAATTATCTATCTGGCAACAGATGAAGGACACGTTAACAGCAACTGTCTAATTCTTCTTGACAAGAACCTTTTCTATCTGGCAGCAGGCGACTGAGTCAGAACTAATAATCATAACTTAACTTTTCTAGATCCCGGCCTTGACAGCTGTGTGGTTTTTCAGGTTACCGCTGCTTGACTCTACTTGTCGGGACTCTTTCTTTCTCTGCTCATTTCACTGCTTAGTAATTGGCTCCTGGTTCCTATTCCAGTCTTATCAGCGGTTGTTGCAATTACACAAAGAGAGATAACGGACTCATTAGCACTGTTTACCAGCCTTTAACCTGAAGCACTTTAACCCTTCTGCTGCTGGACCAGAGGAAACTGGCAGAGTTTCATCGGAAAGGAGAACAGAGAAGTCGGCGTGGGGTGAAATAAAGGTGACACGAGTTTCTGTGGAATGAATAATGAATTAAAGGAAACTTGACGCCAGATTTGTGCTTGCGTGGCTTGTTTAGTGTGATTTAGGCCCCAATTAAAGGTGAGAAAAGCGACTTGAAGAACTATCTTGTGCTTGCGTTTGGCCTCAGCAGGTGTCGGAGTGTTTGACATAGCTCAATGTACAGAGCAGGAGCTAAAACAGCTCTGCACTTTGGAAACATACCCCTCTGACATTTCACCGGTCGCAGCGGAGTCGACACTCAGCGAGGGTCTGAGCATTTGTTGGCTTTGACTTTGCCAAATTCCCACCAAACTCCACCCATCCAGAGGGGCGTGTGCACGGCCAAACGCGTGCATGAGCGCAGCCTATTCTCTAAATAACCTGTTGATCCAGTCAGGCTGACACTCAGTCTCTGCAGGCAGCAGCAGGCTCTGGCTCTTCTTCCTCCTTCTGCTGGCTTTCATCTGAGTCACTGTGAGTCTTGAGGGTTTTTTCCTTTTTCTCTTTTTCCAGCTATCACACAGATTTCTCAGCGTTTCTCTGACAGATGGGGTTAATTTCAGCTCTGTAGCAGCTCTGCGTGGTTTTTTCTCTCTGTAAAAAAGTAGGATTTCACTGCTGATGATGGAAAACTTCTGTAAGTTTTTGCCTTTTTTCTGTTATTTAATGATACTAGACTAGCTTTGATGAGTAACTCACCCTTAAAAGTAGTTGTAAGGAAGATTTATATGAACATTTTAAAGTCTTAGAAGTATCCAAACTGAGGATTTTTCAATTTCTGCTGTAAAAAATAAGGTTGTGTTTCAATGTTCTAATTCACAAGAGTCATTTAAACCAGATTTTCATTCATAAATTTAATAAACTGGGTAGATTTTACCTTTATTTACTGCTCTGCATGTAAGTGTCACCTGAGGTAACCTGGGAGAGGCAGAGCTGACATCTTAGTAGCTCTACACAACTGTCAGAAATGGTAATTAATAATAATAATGTAATCCATTGTCCATTTCAAGAAAATGTTTAATTTATTAGCATAAATAGGCACTGATACCCTGATCAGAATTAATTTTGGGCTTTTTATTAGCATTTATCGTCTTGTTTTTACATAGTTTGCATTTTAAAAGTAAATAGAGGCCAAAATTCATGTTTAAACTGTTTCTTTAGAAAAGATGATGCAGACATTAAATCTAACAAAATAAAGTGACAAAAGCCTGTTGGTGTATATTTTAGAGTTGGCTGAGACGGTATAGTTTGTGTTTATTAGTGCAGTTTCTTGTGTTTTAATGTAGCTTTCTAGATGAAGGGTGATTAATTACAGATATTGCACGACAAAGGTTCATTCTCAGAACTTCTGTTTTTTTGATATACTCCTTTCACATTTTTACTCACTATGGGCTCATTTTTTTAACTGCAATTTAAAGTCCCGAACCTCTATGGAAACAGAACAACCATGACTAGAAGTAGAGAGAATTCAGAAATGTCTTCTGTTCAGTATGACACAGAATGATACAAAGGGGCAAAATGGCACAAAAAGATGCTGAAATGACATAAAAAGACAAAGGAATGACACAACCAGATGCAAAAACTGAGACATAATGATGCTTAAATGACACAAAAAGATGCTAAAACAACTCAAAATGACAAACAAATGACATAAAAGATGCAAAAATTGACACAAAAAGACCCAGAGATGATACAAAAGATCCTAAAATGACAGAAGACAAAAAATGACACAAGAGATGCAAATATTGACAGAAAAGATGCCAAAAAGACACAAAAATGACACAAGAAGATGCTAAGAAGACATCAAAACACAACAAATGACACAAAGGGGTTAAAGTGACACAAAAAGATGCTGAAACAACACAAAAAGACAAATGACACAAAAGATGCAAATATTGACACAAAAAGATGCTAAAAAGACTCAAAAATGGCACAAAAAATGCTAAAACAACACAGAAAGACAAATAAATTACTCAAAAGATGCAAAAAGGGCCACACAATGATCCTAAAATGACAAAAAAGACATCAAAAGATGCTAAAACAACACAAAAAGACAAAAAAATGGCACAAAGAATGGAAAAATTGACACAAAATGACACAAAAGAGGCTAAAATTACACAAAAAGAGAAAGGAATGACAAAAAGATGCAAAAATCGACTTAAAATGATGCTAAAATTACATAAAAGCTGCTTAAACAACACAAAAAGACAACCAAATGACGCAAAAGATGCTAAAATGACAGACACAAAAATGACACAAAACCAACACCAAGAGATGCTAAAACACAAAAAGACAAAAAATGACATAAAGGATGCACAGATTGACACAAAAAGATTCAAAAATGATACAAAAGATGCTAAAATGACACAAAAAGATGCAAAAATTGTCACAAAAAGATGCTAAAACTGGAAAATTACACAAAATGACAAAAAAAACACTAAAGATATTGATAATACAAAACTATTTTCATTAAATATAAGAGTAACCCTGGGAACATTAAACAGTTCCGAGGTGTTTCTTGCTACAGGCACATTTTGATTCACTGTTAGCTCATTTTTCACTGCAATCTAAAATCCTGCAGTTCTATGGAGGCAGAACAACCATGTAGAAGCAGAGGTATAACATAGTTTAAATGCCCTAAATCATACGTTTCTTTGTGGGGGGGGGGGGAATGAAATCAAGATGTTTTTCCAAGTGTCCACAGGTGCTACCAGTTCTGGACAAACCTGGAGCTCCACATGCTGTAAATCACTTATTTGACTTGAACTATTTACGCTTTTACAACCTCTACAAACCAGTTTTTCTCTCTACATACATTTAAATTTAGATATGCATCTTTAATGTAAAGCACACACAGAGCATTTATTATGGACTTGGGTTACCTGCTCAACCAGTTGACCTGTAAACTGGGGCTATAGTCCTCGATGCAGCGACCTGGGTTCGATTCCAGCTCACGGCCCTTTACTGCAGGTCCTCTCCCATTCTTCTCCCTGCTTTCCTGTCTGACTCTCAACTCACCTATCTAATAAAGTAAACAGAAGGCCAAAAAATCCATCTTAACACCAAAAAATATGTCTCAACTCTCTAAAATACGTCTTAATCCTGTAAATTATACATCTCAACACTATAAAAATACACCTTAATTGTAGAAAATATGTCTTAATACTAGAAAATACGTCTTTACGCTAAAAAATATGCCTAGGTACTTTAAAATAAACACTATAAAATACCGTCTTAACCTCCTCGTGTTACTGTTTCTGCACTTTTAGTCCTTTTATTGGAAAACATCCAAGTGTTTCTCTTCTTCTTCAGCCAACAAACATCCATCATCAGTAAATATGAGATAAGGTTCTTCTTCTGTGGTGTTTAAACCTAAAGAGGGTATTGTCTTCAGCAGGAAGAACCAACGTAAACACGCCGTTACGACACCGACTCAGACCTTCATCACCTCCTCATTATTAAACCATTTTCTTCCCTCTAGCAGTAAACTTCCCTCAGGTTTCTGAATGTCTTTGAAGTGAAGTTCACCTGTGCTTGTTTTGGAGATGGTGTGGAGATAGTGTGAGAGCCACGTGGATCCTTATTCTTACCAGAAGATGGAAAACAAAGGTTGGAAGTGGAGGACGAGGAGGAGAAATGACACGTAGGAATGACGGAGAACAAAAGGAAGAAGGTTTTCGGGGGTTGCGGTGGATGAAAGGGCTGCAAATCTCACTTTCATTTTGGTTTTTGTGGCCATGAAAAGGAAATCCTCCCTGAAGCATCAAAGGATCAGACCTGAGTTGTGCACATGCTCCGTCACGTTCTACCTTCCTGTGTCCAGATCGGCAGGAATGTGTCTCTAATTATGCTTTTTTTCTCTCTCTCTCTTGTATCTGTGTGTGATGCCAGAACCACCCAGAGAGATCCAAGGAAAAAACCTGCCGGAAGGGAAAGAAGAGTGGAAAGAAGGCAGCACAGTGGCAGGAGAATGGACTGAAGGTCTGCGTCTTAAATGAGTGCAGCTGAAAGGAAACCATGTGTTCGATACTCACCTGGACCTGCTTCCTGCTGTGGATCGGCTTCTCCCTGCAGGACAAAACCCCAGGTAGGACACAAACGCCTCTTTGTCCGGCAGCTTCAATGATCCGTCTGCAGGAGGGATTAAAAGGTTCCTCTGCAGAACCCCATACAAAGACCCAGTTTGTAGAGAAAAAAGAAAAAAAAAAAAAAACTCTGGGCATTATTAAAGCTGCAAGAGTTCCACTCAGATGGTTTTACCTCTGAATTTAATCCCAAGGATGAACTCAGGATGGAAACATTCTGTAATGAATGAAAGCTGCAAAACCTTGAAGGAAAAACATCGTCTGGTCTGATTTTCACAGTTTTCAGCATCATTCCTGAGCGCTGACAGAACGTTTGACTCAGCTGCTTCACATCCGTCGAGGTTTTACTGTAATCTAAACAGCTTCACTTTGAAATAAGACATAAAATTAAAGTTACAACTAGCTACACTGTAAAAATGAGTGTTCTAAAACCACTTTTACCTGTGTTTTCTGCTAAATTTACTCATATTTTAATGTTTTTCTCTTTTATGTTTTGTTAAATTACATGTGATAATGAGTAAAAAGGAAAAAGTAAGAATGTACATGTTATAACTGACGTCCACATCAAAAATCTGTATTTTTCCAAATGCTTTTACAATGCTTGACTGTAAAATTATACTATTTTTTATTGCATTTATATTTTAAAAATCTATATTATAGAGGTATTTGCTGTTATTTAAAAAAAAGTATATAAAAATGGCTTTAAAAAATAATTAAAGAATTATAAAAAAGTAAAGTCTAGCGAAATGAAACAAAAAGATTTAATCTACATGTTGACTTTAAAAAAAAATCTGTACATAGCGGCAACATCAAAAATTTTCAAAAATTCTACATTTAACCATAAAGTTAAACTATTTCTGCTGTATTCAAATTTTTTAAAATCTGTTTTTGCTGTCGTTTTTAAAAAGTATTATATTAAGGATTAAAAAAGGAGTGATGTGATATATATATATATATATATATATATATATATATATATATATATATATATATATATATATATATATATATATATATATATATATATATATATATAGTATAAGTTTTGGTAAACTACACATAAAATCTAGCAAAATATATTTTTTTTAAAAAAGTATTAATGTACATTTTGACTTAAAAAAACAACAAAAGAAGTCCTACATAATGGCCACATTACAGATCTGTGTATTGCAAATACTAATTTATTCTTTTACATTTGCCCGTAGAATTAAACTGCAATGTAAAATATCATCTTTTTACAGCTAGTTGCTTCTATTAAAAAAAAATGTATATCAAAGACTGAAAAAGGGTAAATATATTTTAACTGTTATTTTACAGATTTCCCATAATTTGCGAAAGTACAGATTATAACTGGCAAAATCATAGAAAAAAATACTGATTTACATTCTAACCCTTAAAAATGGACCAAAACTGTAACTAATAATAACTAATCTGTATTTTTACGAATAGTAATTTGTCTTTTTTACAACATTTGGCGATTCACCCACACTATTTTACTATATTTAAATCAGCAATTTATTAATTAATTTTTTCCAGATATTTGCTGTATTACAAAATATATATATTAAGGACAAAAAATGGTAATTTAGTCATAGATGATATGTAGTAAAATCTCATAAAAAAGGATTAATGTACATGTTGACAGTAAAAAGAAAAACGCTAAATCCATACATAATTTCAATATTTGTTTTTTTACACGATTGATTATAAAATTACACCATTTCATTCTTTTTTTTTCTTTTTCAGTGTAAATACATGGGTCACTGTACAACTAACTAAAAATATTGGTCAAATGTGGATTTTTTTTCCCGTAAGTTTAACAGCAGACTTTCAGCCTTATCACAGCAGGAAATCCTCAGGTGTAATCGATCACTTTAACAATGACTACATTCTATTTAGCTGAGCTGGTTCCAAGGTCCTGGTTATGTGAACATTATGTGACTCACTTTTATGGCTCTATCAAAGTGTGCCATTGTTTCAACTGTCCTTTCCTTGTTATGACAACTCACAGTGTTTCCATGTAACTGCTAGGAGAATTTGAACGTAAAAATGAAAATTTAAAGATTTAAAAGATAGTGCAAATTTAGCTTGTTTCCAACCATGGCTTTGTAGCACATAAACTAGGCTTTGTAGTGAAGTCAGGAAAAAACCCAGTTGTTTGGTAATTGCTAATCTTCAACTAGTAAAGGGGCACCATGACAAACACTTCTGTGAGGCTTAATGACTTCTGGCTACTACTCTGCATTAATCCAAGTAGTCATAAACTAGATAGTGTTTCTAACACCTGGCTACAAATTATGCTAAATTTATTTCACCAGCTAACCCATAATTTATTGATATCGCTGTGTATATCAAATAAATAATTCAAATTCATAGCATGAATGATAGGAGAAAAGTTGAACTTTTGAAAGTTGAAGATCCCCCCAAACATTATCTTGCATGGGGCACCACTGCTGCATCCTGGGCTTAGCGTAGCTTAAGACGACCGTGATTTGTTTCAAGAAATACAAACAAACCAGAACACGACTCCCTCTGTAGCAGAAGGATAATGAGGTGTTGTCAGACCATTCTATGGTGGTGACACAGCGCTGTGCAGATCTGGTCTGACTATGTAGACTAAACCAACTTCTGAGAAACATATGAGTACTGACCATGTGTTGGAAGTTTTCCCTTTTCTTTGCTTTTCAACACTGAATTGTGCTGAATTTAATCTGACTTTTTTGACAAGAATTTACCTTAGAGTTAACAGTCTTTCATGCCAGAATGAAGACAAATTTCTGCAAAGTACTGTCAAAAACCAAACAATGCCACAATTTCACACAATAATCTTAACTCGTGGTTTATTTTCCAGTTGGTTTTTGCAGATAATCTTGCCCTTGAAAATGCTTGTGAAAGGACCTTGGGTTAAGTTGACTTTTTCCATATTCAAGCTTAACAATCAACTTTCATGCCACACGACGGAATATAAAACCTGCCGACTCGCTCTGCAGATCTGTGAGTTCAAGCTGGAGGAGTTTCAGCTCAGGCTGGAAATTTGGTGTTAGCGAAGCGCTATCGCCTGTTTGTAATCTCATTTAAAAGCATTAATCTGCTGGTTTATCAGTTAAAGCTTGTACCTAAACGGAGCTAAATCAAACAACGGCATGCGTCAGGTCGCACTTGGAGAAAACGTGTTTGCGTCACCGCAAAACTTTCTGCAAGGGCACCAAATGCCACATCGGTGTGCGACCGCGGTGTCAGCGCCTCGCAGTGCTGCCAGGCAGGTAAACATCGTCACTCAGGTGTGAGTCAGAGCAACGCTGCTGTCAACGGCGTGATTTACAAGAAAAGCAGGAACAAGCGCAAACAGCTGTGACAATGAGCTCCGTCATAACACCATCTGCAGCGAGTGAAGCGCTGAAAGAGCCGCAACAATTAATCCCCGCAGCTATTCATCTCTTGCCATGCCAGTAACTGTCGCACACTTAGGCAAACACACAGATGTGAAAAGATATGACGTGCAAACAAAGGATAATCTAATACCGTCTGGCACGAAACCAATTCTCTGATTCCAGTTTTGTCTCGGTTGTCGTCCAGGCGTCGCCCGGCCTGAACCTGTCAGAGGGAAACAGGAGCATATAAGTAGTGAAGTGGTTTTCTGGGAGCTGGTTGTGGTGTGTGTGGAATTCAGAAATAATCTTTGAAAACATTACTATGAATCAAAGTGTACACAGATATAATCTCAATCAGTCGTAGTATTGAAAGTACTGATGGACAGGTGAAGCAGAAAGGTAAGAAATCCTGTACAAAGCTGGAACTTCCCAACTAGATTAGAACATTTTGGATCCTTTAGCACCAACAGATGATAAAAAAAAACACCTAATTTGATGCTGCTTTTAAAGCGTAAATGAGAAAGAAGTCACTTGTATTGGACTAATTTTCAGGAAAAAAGTTGGAAACTCACAAAGCAGGAAACTATATGAACCTTTATGCACACCAGGTTTTGTCACATCACCATTTTGACATGTAGAAATAGCAAATATTTCAGGTTAAATCATGTGACAAAACTGGGAATGATTTGTTTTAAAGCTGCATTCGTTGACTTTTTTGTTGTTTTGATCTGAATTAGTCTGACTTATACTGGATGTTGCCTAAATCGACCACTGGATGCACATTTTATAAACCTTTCAACTACCCTTTGACTATCTATCAATAATTACATTTCTATACAAGTAGGGTTGCTTTAAGTTGTTGTTTTTTTTCCAATCTGAGTCAATCGATGTTTCATATTTAAGGATTAAAGATTAAAGTGTTGAGAATCAGACCAGACAGGACTGGTTTTCATCTTTTTTTAACAGGATTTACAGATTAGATTACCCTCTTCTGCTGGGAAATTGCAACAGTAACGACTAAATCTGCATGATTCACCACTTTAGGCTCAGATGTGGATGTTGGATGCGGTTTGGTTGCATTAAACTGGCCGAGGTGTTTGGGTTTTACGCCAAACATGTCACAGAAAACTTCAAGAAAACTGGTACAACAGGCGTGTAAGAACTAGAAAGTTTGAGGTTGGGTTTCCTGCCAGTGTTTCCCAAGAACTTGGTTTGATTTCCCCGTTTGTGTAATTCATGCTGGTGTAATCTCTTCGTCACTGACCGGATGAATAACTCACCTTCAGCTGTGTGGAAAGACCAACAAATTCCCGTTTTGTCCTCACGTGTTCACCGTTCCAGCTGTGAAACACTCTAAAGCTCGTACAAACAAGAGAGAAACAGCCGAGATGCACATTTAATTTGATATTTATGAGCTGCCGTTCGGGGATTAAATAAATCTAAAACATCATTCTAGGTCAATATACTTACAGGATGATTTCATCAGTTTCCCCTGTGGACACAAACGATGCTTTACTATACAAAGGAATGGACATTGATGGATTTGGGTAAATTTTTCACTTGTGAACAGTTTCTGCCTCTTTTCATAAATATTTACCGCCTGTTAAAACTTTTTTCCATTAGTGATGATTCAGGAAGTCGACATTTGTACATATTTACCCTCAAAAGAACAGATTTTTTCCTCACATAGTGATATCAGCGTCAATTAGTAGAATAATCACGCACTGTAAAAAAAAAAAAAAAAAAAATCCCATAAAAATAATGTGAAAATACCAGCAAACATTTGTAAAACAGTAATATATTTTTTAACAGATTTAAATGCAGTAAAACAGTGTAACTCCATGCTTGAGCACAGATTTTTGATGTGGACATTATGTAGAATTGTGGCCTGTTAATTTTTTAAAATTATTTTAACATTTATTAATTTATTTTTTAAGTCAACCAGTAAGTTGTTTTTTTTTCTATTTTTATTTATTTTAGTTTTTTTTCTAACAGGGAACATCTGCAAAATCACTGTTTGGCAGAGAAAATACAATAAAAAAATGGTGGAATAGTAACATAAAAAACTGGGAAAATAGCAGCAAATATCTGTAAAATTGTGATTTTTAATTTTTTTTTTAACACAGATTAAAGTCAACCTGTAAATTATTTTCTTTTTCTAGTTATCTGTAATTTACCAGAGCAGGAAGAATTTGAAAAATCCCAGCCTGACAGAAAAAATACAATAAAGATGTACTAATATACAAAACTGTAAAAAGTAAAAAAAAAGAAGCTGAAAATACCAGCAAATATCTGTAAAACAATAATATTTTTTAACAGATTTAAATGCAGTAAAACACTGTAATACTGTGCTTGCAAATAAATGTTGTAAATCCAGATTTTTAATGTGGACATTATGTAAAATTTTGGTCAGTTTATTTTTCAGATTATTTTTATATTTATCAAAAAAAAATCAACCAGGAATTTTTTTTTCTATTTTTTTAATTAGTTTTTTCTAACTGGAGGAATCTGCAAAATTACTATCTGGCAGAAAAACAAACAGAAAAATGGTAGAATATTAATCTAGAAAACTGTGAAAGTAACAGCAAATATCTGTAAAATTGTGATTTTTTTAAACAGATTATACAAGACAATAAAACTGCAATTTAATCTTACTTTGTTTTTAAACAGTTAACATTTACATTTTTTTTCTGTTATTTTACTTAATTCAACAAAACGGGAATATGCAAAACAGCATTTTTTCTTAATGGATTTACTATTTTTCAATTATTAATATACATATATTTTCTAATTTTATGGCCAAATCTCATAAAATAACAAATTACCATTCATAAAAATACTCATTTTTGATGTGGACATTATTTACAGTTTAGCCTGTTTTTGTTTGTTTGTTTGTTTGTTTTAAACAAAATTTGCAAAAATAACTGCAAAATTGTTCACCACTTTTCCAATCTATGTAACATACATAAAATCTAAAAAATTATCTTTATAGTTTTTCAGACATTATTTACAGTTTGGGACTGTTTTTATTTGGGTAAACAAGTGAATACATACTTATGGAATTTATTAGTTATTATCTGTCATTTATCAAAACTAGGGAAATTTGTAAAATTAAGGTAAATTGTAAAAATAAATTACAGTTAAAAAACATGAAGAAACATTATTTTTTTACCGTTTGACTTGATTTATCATCATCCAATCAGCATACAGTTTAAAGTTTACACGTTTTGTGAATTATTACGTCTATTTTTGATAAGATGCTTGCTTTTATACTTCATTTGTTTTATCTCTAACCTGCAGTTTACAGATCTACATTTGTGCAAAATCTTGTTTTTGCTTTGTGAAACGTGTTTTATTGTCTTTGTAAACGGGGCATATAAGGGTGAAAAGAGTGGATGATAGATGAGCATGAAAACATCTTTTGTTTTCGTCTTGTTTGACCAGTTCAGAATAAAGTCATAAATTAAGTTTGTAATCTGAACCGGCTGAAGGAAACATCTCCAGAAAACAAAGGTTTTCATGTTTCAGTGGAGGGATGCTGATATCTGATAGGCTATTGTGTAATAGTTGTGTTTTGGTGTTTTGGTGAACATGACAACCAGCTTTTCTTCCCACACAAGAAGAAACACCAGACCGCTGTACAAACTCTTAGGTTGGACACACACAGTAGTATGTTATCGTGGTTAAAAAAAACTCCAAAATTACACCATTTACTCGAGCAAGAAACTGAAAAAACTGAAAAAATCTCCATACTTCCGACTTTCCGACAGTCCATGAACACATCATGTGCAATGTACAATTCCATCAGCAGAAATAATCAAATTTTAGATCAAATCAGCGTACAAAGCATTTAACACAGCAGAGTTATTAACACAATAACAAAAACCACAATAAACTCTGTGTATGTTTTGCATTAAAGACACATTCCTCAATAGAAATGAACAGAATTTGAGTTTGAATTTACCTTTTTTAACAGCAGAGATGCAGTTTAACATACTTCCTATACCTTGAAAAAATAAAAACTAAAATTGTATGTATAGATATATGATTTTTTTCGAAAATCTTGCAGCAAAGATACTAGAAAAAAAACATGTGAAAATAGCGAAAAAAACTGACTTTTATTTTTGACATTATTTACAGCTTGGCCTGTTTTTTGGGGAGTTTTTGTTTTTTTACAGTCAACATTTAAATTAATACTCTATCTTCTGTGATTTTACTAGATGTTATCTGTACTTGAACAAAACAAAATCATAAAAATAAGAGTTTAAAATTATTTAATATTTCTCAATCTTTAATATACACAATTTTGTTTAAAATAAAGGCAAATATCTGCCAGAAACTATGCAGAAACACAAAATGACATAAGAAATGCAGGGCCTGAAAAGATAAAAGCACAATGCAAAACTGAAATAAAATAAGCCTTTATCCCTTAACCCTGATAACAAAGTTTGCACCGGTGACACTATATCATCCTGTTACGTAACTTTAACTTACTTTTTCTGGTCTTGCCGTCATGTTCCAGACGTCACCGTGACCTGCTTCGTCTCCGAGGAGTGTTTCCTTCCCTGTAGCTTCCAGCCGGGCGGCGAGGAAACCGTCGAGTGGTTCCGGCAGGACGTGGTCGTCTACAAGTTTGAGCGGAGCGACGATGACGACGACAGCGACAGCAGCAGCAGCAAAGAGCACGTCGAGCACGATCAGCTCGCCGGACGGGCCTCCGTCTCCCCGCACCTGGTAACCCGCGGCAACGCCACTCTCGTCCTCAGGAGGAGCAGCCTGAAGGACCGAGGCACCTACAGGTGTCACGTTCATACCAAGAGGGGCGAGCACACCGCCAAGGTCATCCTCAAGGTGGAAGGTGAGCTCCTTAATTAGTGGATTGATCTGATCTCACCCTAACCAGTCGAGGCAGACATCTGCTCTTCCTGAGCCTAGTTCTGCCGAAGATCTCCTCCTGCATTTTATACAGCTTCACAGGGTTTCAACTGTACTTACAAGGTAAATAAAGCAGCAAAAATAAACCAAAAAACAAAGGTGGAATTCTGCAACACTTAAAAACTACAACATTATGAGCGTAGTGACAAAATTATATTTCAACTGATTTAAATACAGGAAGACAGCACAATTTAAAGCCACAAAATTGTGGAAATACAGTTTTTTGAAACTATTATTATTTACAGCATTAATTGTAAAAAGTCGAGGCAGACGTCTGCTCTCCCCGAACCTGGTTCTGCCAAAGATCTCTTCCTGCATTTTATACAACTTCATTTAAACCGTAATGTTTGAATTACTTACTGGGTAAATCGGGCAGCAAAAATAAACCCAAAAAAATGGTGGAATACTGCAACACTTAAATACTATCACACTGTGAGAAGAGTGACTAATAGAATTATATTTCAGCTGATTTAAATACAGGAAGACAGCACAATTCACTGCCACAAACCGACCAACCAACCGAGGCAGATGTCTGCTCCTCCTGAACCTGGTTCTGCTAAAGATCTCGTTGTGCATTTTAAACAACTTCATAGGGTTTCAACTGTTATGTTTAAATTACTTACTAGGTAAATCAGGCAGCTTGCATTGTGCTAAAGGAGATCTTTTTAAAAAATGTAGGGAAAAAGAGAAAACATACACTGGAGCAGTTGAGGTAGACGTCTGCTCTCACTGAACCTGGTTCTGCCGAAGATCTCCTCCTGCATTTTATACAATTTCATAGGGTTTCAACTGTAATGCTTAAATTGCTCTGGTTAATCTACACTGTAAATTACACTGTGGGGTCTCAACCCCGATCTTCAAACTTCTTAGGTTAGTTTTTAACTTGTTTCTCTGCTGGAAAAACACTTTGGCTCCATGACTGTTGCTTTAAATCTGCATTACAAATGACTCGATGTTAAATCAGGGCAGAACCTCCTTCACACTTCCTCAAGAGATATTTAACAGATATGGTGACACACTAAGGCGTCACTGCAGGGGGTTTCCATGACACACCAGGAAATACCAGAGAGGTGTGCGTGGGCTTGAATTTAAATTTGAGAACTTCAGTGATTCTTTTAAAGCCTCAGCTGTCGCTTTTTTAAAAAACTGAATATCTCAGAATTATCAAGAAAAAGTTGAAATCATGTCAATAGCTTATGCTGAAGTCCAAAAAAGGAAAAATCTTAACATTTCAAAAATTAATATCTTCACTGATATTCAATCAGTTCCGGGCTGGACCCCCAACCACCCTCCTAGAGGGCTGGGAGGGGTAACGACCGCCCATCAAAGGCTAACGACTCACATTAACACCTAACGAGTCTGTTGGTTTCGGGTCTTTGTCCACTTGTTTTTGCCACCACCCTCCTGGTGGATAAATATCTGGTACTCCCCACCAGGCTTTCAGAACTGAAGAAGCCTCTTGGATGAGAGGTGAAACGTTTTCGACTCACACGAGGTTAGTCCAGTTGCCATAACTTATGCTTGCTTGAGAATTACTCAGAAACAGACTAACGGATTTTTATGAAATTTTCAGGGAAGGTCAGAAATGACACAAGGACCAAGTGATTAGATTTTGCCAGTGATGTGGCTTATAGTCTGGATCCACAGATTTGTTAAAGATTTCTGAATCATTGCCAGATAGCAGCATGGCGTCACTGTAACTATGACAACAAGTGAACACTACATCAGCTGCCTGCTGACGACCACATGATTGTGATCCTACTACAGATCGAACACGGAAATGATACAAGGAACAATTGATTAAATTGTGGGGGTGTTTCTGAGTCCCATCAATTCCTGCTGCCCGCTACATATTTAGGTCATGTGATTCTGTATCTGTACATAACGTGCACATGCATAACACACGCCTGTGCTCAGCGCAAGGTCATTTTATTTGTGGGTACATCTATATTAAATGGACACATTCAATGTTGCTGTGATTTCTACCTCAAATTTTTTAAGATTTCAGCCATCTGAAATGATACGACTGAGCAGCCTTGGTGGAGTACTGCGCTCTCTGAGTTCTTTTCTTGTTTATTCTACCTTTTACTACGGACAGAAATATCACAGTAGTGCTGCTGGAACCGTCTGTGCCTCTATATTATTGCTATCAGAGGTCTAATGTCGTCCTGATAAGACTGATGCTATATTAAGCGGTGGCATTTACCAACATTTCTGCGTACAGCGCCGATCCAAGGCCTGTTCCTGGAGCTGTCCAGGCTCAGCGGCTACGAGGAGATGAAGTGCACCGTCCGGGACGTCTTCCCGGCACCTCGGGTAACCTGGGCGACCGAGCCGCCCACCTTCGAGGACCTCCGTCCCGTCACACGGATGCAGGCCGACAAGAAGGGCCTGTACACAGTGGACAGCCGCCTCAAGAAGCTCACCGGGCAGCCGGACCTCATCTACATCTGCAAGGTCACCACTTCGTACGGAGGGCCGGCCTGGACGGCTTCACTCAGGGAGAGAGGTAAAAAAATATGTTTCATTGTGCTGAAAGAGGAACAACTGCTTCTAAAATCACTTTTGTTGAGTGTAACTCCACTGTGGACTTTAATCAGTCTCCCTTTTACAGTTCAGTCAGAGTTGCTGTTGAAAATCTCAAGCATTTGGACAAAAAAGTACCTGAATGCAAACACATAAAAATAAAGAAAAAGCCCAAACCTCACATGTTTATTCGTGATGTGCATAAATCCTGTTTTGAAAGGCATTTTATCTTTTCAAAAATCACCAAAATTACACCATATATCATAGCCAGAAACTCTAAAAACTGAAAAATTCTGCTAATTCTCAGCGTTTGTATATTATCAATTCAGCAGTCTGCACAATATTCAATTTTATTATTATTTATGCTATTGAAAATGGTGGAGTATTTTGTGTTAATAATAATAAAAAATTTAAATAATTAGAAACAGTACAGATAAAGTGCGCAGATTATTAGAAGAATTAAAACTTCTAATAAAAACGGCTAAAAAAAGACAATAGAAGGTTAAAAGCATGAACGAGATAAAGTACAAATAGAAAAAAGTGCAGTCATTTAAATAAAAGTCACTTTAAATTAGGCGCAGGATTAAAATTGTGATCTTTCATCAAAGTCACTTTACTTTTACGAGGCTCATTTTAAAAATTGCCAAAAATAAACAGCGTTTTCCAGATCCTATAAATAAAATTACATAATATTAAAATACATAAAATGACAGAAAATTTCAATAAAATGAACTGAGAAACCATGACTATTTCAGCTATGAGCAACAAAAAACCTAAGGGAGTTGGCGCCACCAAGTGGTAAATAAAATGTATTAAATATAGAGCCAAAGTGATTTCAAGCTTATTATCGGGTATTTTTACTGACAGTTGTCACACAACTCATTCAACAACTGTTGGAAAGTATGAAAATTTGATGTTTTTTTCAGTTTTTACTGTTTATGGCTCTGATAAATGCCGTCATTTTTTATTGGCATTTATTTCTTTTGTTTATTTGTTTAATAGAAACACACATTTCAAACCTGCTGGCAGATTTTGAGGATCAGAAGGTTAAAATGACTTTATATAATAAAGATGAGACTGGATTTGTATATTTTTGTGACTGCAAACAAAAACTGGACATTTTAAATATATATATTTTATATAACACACATTTATTCATTTACTTTTGAATGAGAACAAAGTCATTATGGTACTTTTAACTGACAGAACATTTTATTATACATGATTCATTCAAGAACCGTCAGAAAGTTGAAAATCAGATTTTTTTTTTCAGTTTTTACAACAAAAATGCTGAAAGTTTCCTGATTTTTTAAATGAGAAAATATCCCCTTTTAGCCCAGATTTTACCTACATATTTCTCCGAAAACAACTAAACAACAAAAGCTAAATTTTGTATTAAGTGGAATTATCACCAGATTCTGTAAAAACAACAAAAATACTCAAACATGCCCTGTTGCACTGGGGGGCTCAGTTTTTGTTTTTTTTTTTTGTTTGTTTTTTGTTGCAGGATCTGGTCCAAAACTGTTTATTTTTGGTGAATTTTTTAATGAAAAACTGAAATTTTAAGGGTATAATTGGATTTTTTTTTTTTTTTTTAAACTGACAGAACCCTCGTCACACGATTTGATTGAGGACCGTAGGAAAGTTGAATATGTGGCCATTTTTTCTGCTTTTACCATTTCTGGCTAGGAATAAAACTGTAACTCTGGCGATTTTTAAAAATATTCTATCTATATTTTTCTCCTAAATGTCATATTAGGTGGAGTTTATCACTTCAGCACTTTGCACAGATTTCATTTTTTATCAGGCTTCCCCTAATTTTAAAAGGATAATAAGTTTATAAATAGTGACTCATTTTTAGACTGTAAAGTGCAGCATGTTCAGTGTTTTTTCTTCTTCTCTTGCAGAGATTCGAGGCAGTCAGGGCCGGGACCTGACCATCCCCTGCAGCGCTCCGACGTACCTCAGCAACCCGTCGCTACGCTGGAGCTTCTCCAACGGCGAGGATCCGTCCCCTATCCTCAGCTACGACAGCCGGTCGGGCCACAGCGTCTCGTCACCGTCGTGGGACGACCACGTGGAGCTGGACGGCTTCAGGGTCCCGTTCGGAGACGGATCCCTGCGGCTGATGGACCCCAAACACTCGGAGCACAGCGGCAGCTACATCTGCGAGTTCTCGATGCCGCACAGCCTGCACACCGAACGCAGCCAAGTCACCATCGCTGGAGGTGAACAGACGCAAAACAACACCGTCAAAGAGCAAATACAACATCATAAAAAACAGGCTGAGAATCCACAGAAAAACAAAAAACGTTGTTTCTTGTAAATAAGTGTGTATTTCTACATGCAGGTGAGCGAAGCACAGCAGAGGATCAATCTCATTGGTGGATCGTCGCCGTGGTGGTCGTCGGGCTGGTTCTGGCTCTGGTCGGGATGTTGGCCTACCTGAAGCTGAGAGGTAACCATGGAGACGTGGACTAAATCTAAGTGAAAAGTGAAATAGAGATTCAAAATTGAAGTGTGTGGAAGTACTTAAGATGTCTGGTTTTAAACTGTAAATTATTTGGTATCAGCATTTATTTACGTAAAATGCGGATTTCGACTAAGGATGTAATAAATATCAAAGCAAACGAGCCAATCTCTGGGTAATTTTTACTATATTCATCAGACAAAACATTAAATGACGTTTTTAAATCAGATTTTATATTAAACTGTAAAAAAAAAATCAACTTTTCCATTAAACTGAATTGCATTTTGTTGCATCAAATGCTCTGAAGAACTTGTGAATATATACAGAAGCAAAAAACTTATTCTGGATATAAAAAGTAGAATAATTTAATATACTCCGAACAAAAAGAGAGAAAAATTAACCAAACGCACAGGATGAAGTCAGTTTTCAGTCTGTTTTATATATAATTATCTGCTATGTTAAATTAGGCCAAGATTATTTGTGTCCAGCTGATTTAGAAGCAGATATGTTCGGTTGAATAAACAACAGTGAATAAAATGTTTTTTAACTTCAGTCTTAATTTCGAATTCACTGTTTCAGATGTTTTTCTGCTTCCTTTATCTGCAGGAAGAAGCTCGAAGCCCAGAAATGATCCAGACGAGATCACAGAGCTGCATTCGGTTAAAGGTCGGTCAGCAGATAATAAAAACAGACACTAGATGGAGCCGGAGAAGAACTAAAGATTATTCTGTCTTCAACTCACTCATTCCCCTTTACATCAATCAAATGGACAAAATGTTGGATACACACTCCAATTACCATCATTTTGAATTGACTGATTAGGTATTTAATTTAATCATTAAAGAAAATCAACTTGTGTTTTTTCTTTTTTATGTATGGCTTTATAACTGTCATACTGCACAAAAGACCTTTTTGAGTTTCCATAGAGGTGCAGGACTTTATGTTGCAGTGAAAAAATGAGACAGGAGCAAATGAAACATCCAGAAACTGCTTAGAGCTCAGAGAAAAGTTGACAAAAACTGTATAAAACTACATGTGGACCCAACAAAGTGTCAAGTTTTGATGTAATTCTAATTTATATTCTAAAAATCTTACAGCTCTGAGTGACGTGAGCAGAGAAATGAAGAAAAACTAGTGTTTACATGAGAATTAGTTGTTTTGCTGAACTCCGTTGCATCCGTTTTTACATCTTCTAACCTTTAGACTCTGTTTCTGATCTTGCAGATGCAGCCGCTGACAGTAACCTGAATGAAAGCAGCCCGTTTGCTGTCGGCGGCACCAACGGACAATCAAACCTCCAGACTGGGACTCGGTTGACCTGAGAACCGACAGAAACAATGACCTAAACTAACAACGCACTAACAAGGCAAACACGCACACGGCTACACACTGAAGAGGAACGGAGGGCTTCTTGGAAACAGGAAGTCTCTGAAAGGATTTATTATTAAAGGATCACAGCATACACTTTAAAGTTACTATTTTGGCACGGTTTTGAGTCTACGGCTACTTTCCAGACTGTACATGCCGACGTTGAACAGACGATGCGTTCAAGCATCTCCACGAAGGGTTGCTGAGCCCTGATAGATGAGATGTGAAGTTGAACCTTTAGGGAAATGTTTGTTTTTGGAGATCCCTATAAGTGGCTTCTTCTGATTCTGAAAACCTGCAGGAATCTCACTATTATCTTGAAAGACTACCAAGAAGGTCAAGCTGAAGCACTTTCTGATGGTCCAGGAGCTACTGTGGCAATGTTTGCAGTGGAGCTTTAAGTCCTGCTCACTCCAGACAGCAGTTAAACTAAATTAACGTCTGTGGCATAGGTTTGGTTCCAGATGGTGAATTTATGATATCTGACGATTTTATTCCAAATCACAGACCACTTTGACTAAGAAAAGCTTCATTGAAGAGAAAATGAAGCACTAACTGGCGTATAAAGACGTATACAGACCATTGTTCGTGTCTCTGCAGTAGACTGTTTTATTCCTGCAACAGAAGGGTTTAGATGAACCTGAATCAAACAATACAGCTAATAAATCATAGTTTTACTGCAGGATCTTGGATTAGGGGTGATGTGATGTAAGTATTTACACAAACACCCCTATTATTGAGTAACACATCTGCAGCAGAGGATGAAGTAGTTTCACGACTGCAGTTGTAGGACAGTTATTTATTAGCTCTATTTGGGCCACATTACACGACGACAACTATACTCCAAAAGGGAAATTAGCTCCTCTAGCCCACAGACAATGGCAACAAAGACTGTTAATAACTTAGCACAATTTTGGGTGAAATGTACGTTTAAATCCAGAAATACTTGGACAGTGAGTAGTTTACTTGGTTGGAATAAATCATTAAAACCATAAGTTGTCGGTTAAAAAGATAATACTATATGTGCTTGGACTGAATGTAGTACACTGGGTGAAATAAAATTTTAAAACCATAAGTATTTGGACAGAAAGTAGGTTTTGGGTGGAATAAACATTAAAAACCATAACTTCTTAGAAGTATTTGGGTGTAAAAAAAAAAAAAAAAAACTTCAAAAGTACAAGTTTTTGAAATAAAATTGTAGTTCGAGTGGAACAAACTTTTAAAGCAATAACTCATTAGTTAGAAAATACTACTTTGGTGGGGGAAAAAAAACTCTAAAACTATACATAGTTGGACAGAATGTAGTATAATAAACCTTTAAGCCCAGAATCTGAGGTTAGAAAGTACTGTCTGGGTGGAATAAATCTTTACAACCATAACTTGTAGGTTAACAAGCACTATTTGGATCGAATAAACATTTAATCCAATAGGTACTTGGACATAAAGTGGTATTTTGAGTGGAATAAACCTTTCAACCCAGAATCTATAGTTAGAAAGTACTATTTAGGTGCAATAAACCATTAAAACTTTATGTATTTGGACAGCAAGTAGTATTTTGGGACAAATAAACATTTAAACTCAGAATTTGTCAGGTATAAAGTACTATTTAGGTGGGATAAACCTAGTACTAGACAGAAAGTAGAATTCTGGGTGAAACAAACCTTTAAACCTACAGGTGCAAAAGTAGTATTTTTGGGTCAATTAAACCATTAAAACTATAGGTACTTGAACAGAAAGTAGTTTCATGGGTTGAATAAATCTTAAAAACCATAAATTGTTAGAAATATTTGGGTGTAAGAAACCTTTAAAAGTACAAGTTCTTGGAAATAAAACAGTATTTTGAGTGGAATAAACCTTTAAAGCAATACCTCATTAGTTAGAAAATACTACTTTGGTGGGGGAAAAAAACTCTAAAACTATGAGTAGACAGAATGTAGTATAATAAACCTTTAAGCCCCAGAATCTGAGGTTAGAAAGTACTATCTGGGTGGAATATATGGACCCATAAGTGCAAAAGTAGTACTTTTGGGTCAAATAAACCATTAAAACTCTAAGTACTTGACCAAAAAGTAGTTTTATGGGTTGAATAAACCTTTAAAACCAGAACCTGTTAGTTAGAAAGTACTATCTGAGTGGAATAAACCTTTCAACCCATAACTTTTCAGGTATAAAGTACTATTTAGGTGGGACAATCCTATAAAATGATAAATACTTGGACAGGAAGTAGCACTTTGGGGGAAATAAACATCTAAACCCATAACCTGTCACTTAGAAAGTACTGTTTGGATGCAATAAACCATTAAAACTATACGTATACTTGGACAGGAAGTAGTTTTGTGGTGGTAACAAACCTTTAAAACCACTTGAGCGATCATCCAGTTTGATAAGTGTTGTGACAAACAAGAGTTGTAGAAGTTTGGTTGTCCGTCTCTGGTTCTGAAAAATGGCCATAATCGACCCTTGTGGTTTCTGAGTTCTTCTAACCAACGACAAATAGTATTTACTGGATATAACTCTAGTTTTAATGATATGTAATAGAACAATGAAGGTTTGTTGTGTAGCCAATGTGGGGAATTTTCCGCCATTAATGGTAATGTTGGAAAAAACTACTACTAGACGAGGACAAATACTCATTAGTAGTTTTTCAGAAGTACCTGCATTGAAGTAGGTCCTTTATTTCCATCAAAAACAGCCTTCAAAGAGATTCTACAGAGGAGGATCCTTCAGCTTCCTCTATTTTGGACATTCTGTCCTCTTGAAGCTGAGTCAAAGTGCCTTACAGTTAATCAACAGAGCTGAACCCGACAAGAAAAACTGCACTAATTTACTTCAACATCGAGATCCAATCCACTGATCAAAACGGTTCCACTGAAATATACTGAGTTTGCAGCATAACTCCACCTTTTTAAATGTTCGTATGACATGCACGTTATTCGAACACTGAGCAAACACCGGTTGCCACGACGACAAGAGGTGGACATTGTATTGTTTGATTATGTTGACAAAATGATGGTGTTGGCTGTTAGAGTTCTTCAAAGCAGAGATGTGATAAAGGGACTTAATGTAGTACCTGATTTAGCATTATTTCCTCAAAAAGGTCACTGGAAGACTGAGATTTGTGCCACTATAATGAAACAAAACTTCCTAAATATCAAATGAAAATAAGAATTTAAGATATAAAATGTAACATCAAACTAAAACTATAACTTTCATACAAATTATTGGGCTTTTTTGATTGCTTTTACCCTCACTGTCGGTTTGGACTGAACCATATATGGATTTCAAAATGCAATTTGTAAAAATGGAATTCACAAATCACGAAGGTCGCGAGATTTACAGTGTCATGCAACGGTTTGACAAACTCTTGCTACCATGTTGTTGAAATGAAATTTGACTATAAAAATTTAAATCATGAATTAAAATGCGGTATCTGTCAGAAAAATCTGTCAGATATTTTCCATATATCAATTACCCCTTCTGTTAGCTTTGTGCTAACTCTTTTGTTTTATTTTCCAGGGTGTGTTTCTACTTGCTAATGAGTTTTTGAGTGTCTGCCTGTTCGCTTTTCTCCTGCTGCCTGTGCTCAAATTTTATGATAACGCAGCCAAATTTCCCCAAAAAATTCCACATTTACATATTTTACTGTGTCTGTTGTCAGACAGTGGAACAAGTGTGACATAGTGACTGAAATGCAGCCCGTTAACGCGACATATTGGCCGGCGGTCGCTTCCAAGCTGCTCCTCTGCGTCGCTAAAACCCTGAAATCACCATAAACATGAGCTAAAAGCAGCTGTACTGGGAATTTGGTGTTAATTAAATCTGAAATTATCACTCAGATAGAAAGTTAGATGCAGCAGGGCGTCTTTATTGTTCTAGAATATTAGCCAACTAGCAAAATTCGCCAATGTGGATTGAAAAGTCAGGCAGCGACAAGCCCACAGTGAAGGTAAAAAGAAGCAGAGTGAACTGTGAAAAAAAACACATTATCTAAGTTTAAATATTTTTTCCCTCAGTCAAATTAGTATTCTGGTTTATTTTGGCACAAATCTGATTCCCGACCAGAAAAGCTTTTGAAAAAAAACAACAACAAATAGCTGCATCAGAAATCCTACAGACTCAATGTTTATGAGTCTGGTTTTTAGTAAAAGACAGTTTGTGTCATTATTTATGATGTGTTAAACAGGTGAGGATGTGTTTTCTCTTGAGGTTGGAGTCTATGAGACTGTTCAAATTCAAAGACTAACCTCATGTTCTGCCTCTAGCCTGAACTTAAAGAAGAGTTCTGGCTTCCATTTCCTGGGTCATAAAGGTTAACGAGACAGTAAATTAGCAAAAATCAGCTTTACTGTTTAACCTGCTGTCATTGTGCCTCGCTTGGTGCCACGTTTCATGAATTATACTTGACTTCTTTCGCAAATGTGTCATAAATATTGTTATTAAAAAGACTAATCGCTGAGTTTCCAGGTGTGTTGTTCTGTTTATTTTCAATCTGTAGGTAGAAAGCAGATTTGACTAAATTAGCTTCAAGTCTCTCAAAATGGGTTTGACTCATTGTTAGATGTTTTCTTTCTTATCAATATAATTTATTTAATTTTACATATACACTACCATTCAAACGTTTGGACACACCTTCTCATTTAATGTTTTTTCTTTATTTTATGACTATTTGTCTTAAGGACATAAAGACCTGGATGACCTGCAATTTCCTACTGCTGAATTCAGACAAGATTTAAGTCACTGTATTTGGCCCCAAACATCTCAGAAACTCACTTTCAAAGCATATAGTTACTCTGGATGGCATTACTTTGGCCTCCAGTAGTACTGTAAGGAACCTCTGAGTTATCTTTGATCAGGACATGTCCTTTAACTCACACATAAAAGTGTGTAGGACTTCCTTTTTTTCACCTGAGAAATATTGTAAAAATCAGGAACATCTTGTTTCAGAGTGATGCAGAAAAACTAGTCCATGCATTTTTTACTTCCAGGCTTGACTATTGCAATTCCTTACTATCAGGTTTGTTTGCTTCATAATTCCATATATCTTGCTTCATAGTTTTGATGTCTTCAATGAGAATCTGCAATGTAGAAAGTAGTTAAAAAAAAAAAAACATTAAATGAGAAGGTGTGTCCAAACTTCTGACTGATAGTGTGTGTGTAGAGTGACACAGGATGACAAAGAATGATTCACCAGCAGCAGTTTTGAGATCAGTAGTTTTGATTTGCAGCTGACACAGTAATAACGTCATAACATTGTGTTACAAAAAGCTCACAGAAACCGCAAAACTTGAAAGAACTTAATTTTGCAATCAAGCTTTTACGTTTGTCTTTGGTGGTTGTAGACGTTTTGCTAACAAAATTAATGAACTTCATCAGAGATGGCACCAGTTCTGATGTAGCAAACACCGTTCAAGTTAATTAAAGTCAATGAATTGTGTGGCATTGTGGCATATAACATAACATTATATAATTTAAATAACAGTATGATGCAATGCCACATAACTGGGAAATTTTGTCTTGTAGCCTCTCAGAGTCTGAAGAAATCCAGCACCAAGCAGCAGCCATGAGCCCACAAGTCCAGAGTGGGCAGGTAGGGTTGCTCATTGAGTGGACATTATTAGAATTAATGTAATGAAGAGTATGGTGTAAATCTGCTCTATATGAAAAGTGTCTGAGATGCTAGATGATTCAGCACTACATTAATGAAACTGACCTGAACTGATCAGAAGGCTTTGTAAAAAGCGGAGATTTGTGCTGAGAATTATGAGCATTTTAAAAATGTGATTTAGTGTCAGAAGCAGAGCCAGGAGCCAGCAGTGATGAGGGGATTGCTCCTGTCAGTATGGAAGGAACAGGTGAGCTGTTGTAACAGTGTGTGTGAACTAGCAAGCATTAGTTCCAATATAACCACTTTCTATGCCAGAATGATAGTAGTGACCCGTTGTTATCATTAAAAGTAAGACAGTAAATACACAATTTAAAGGGAATAGGATGAAAGTAATATGAAATAAGCCTGCATATTTTGCCATTTAAAATATCTTAGTTGGTTAAGTCGAAATGCATATACAGATTATTGTCCTTTTTATTGTGATACAGGTGCAGGTGAGTCTAGGGAAACTGGAGGAAGTATAAAAGGGAAAGCAGAGTCTACTCACGGATCACAGAGGCAGCAGCAGGACCCTGAATCACAAGTTAGGACTGAGACAGATGAAGATGAGTTGATTGATAGTTTTGATGACTTTGCTCGCCCTCAGTCACAGAACGTACATACCTACATTCTGATGTTGTGAAAAATAGTGTTGGAGATTTGCCCTTTAACTCATGTTCTCATATTTGTGAAATCTAAGAGGATAAAGAGATGATAGTGTTATTAGAAAGTGCAACACTTTTTTATTTTTTAAATCTAATATTTTTATTCATTCTTTTATTTTTTTTAAGGTTTGGATATCTGTGAACACTTATTTGAACAGAATATAGATTCTGATATTGTTGAAAAGGATGTGTTGTAAAGAATAACGTAAGAGATGTGCACTCATGTAGAAATAAACCCTCATTGTGAAGCAACCCTTACTTGTACCGAATTGGAAATATTTTAGAAAAATACACTGAATTACAAGGCTTTACAGAACAGTGCGCTATTGTAGACTTAAGATTGAGGGTTATAATTACGTGATTTTAATAATAATAGGTCGTGATCTAAAGTGGGCCGGTCTGAGGCATGAAACTCTAGGGCTGAACATGAGTCCCACTCTGGCCCTGGTCCTCTCTACTCACAGTCCTGTCCAACTGAAGTCCAGCTGAACGTCACACCTGCAGGTTTTGCTGTTTTCTTTCCTGAGATACTGAAGAATCGCAAATCGGAGCCTCCGAGTGTCATTAGTCCTTCAGTTCCCAGCGAAACAGTTCATTTGTCTACAGTTACTCAGAGTGCATCTTGTTGAATCACTCCATGTCCCTGCTACAAGCTCTGGAATGTTAGGGGACGCCACTCTGGTGGGAGTAGGAAAAAGCTGTGGTCAATTCAGTGTTTTCAACATCTTTAGAGAACTATGACTGCCTTTAAGTGATGGATTAACTGTTATTTATTGGTTTATTTTATCCAGCTTCCACTCAAGTGACCAAAAATTGTAGTTCAAATGAAATGAAATTAATATAAACTAAAGCAATGCAGCATATTTATAAAAATCAAGCATCATAACACAAGATGATTAAAACGTGTAAATTTTTACAGTTATCTGGTTATTTTTACCTTGGGTCGTTTACGGCAGAACACAAATATTGAAACTGCAGCCACTGCCATCACTAACACTCCTACAACAATGCCTACGAAATGAGGTTTTGTCTCTGCAACAGAAAAAGAGTCAGTGAATTAAACTTCTGAGTAATATTGCATTTTACAGCCTGCTTTTGCTTCATACACATTTATGATGCTGGTAGAGATTATGGAGCGTGAAGTCTGACTAGAGCAGCAACAGAAATTTGTGGCATTCCTAATAAGAAATCAACAGTGGCAAAATTATAAAAATTGAGATAAAACACACATTTTCATTTTAAGCGACTATTGTGGTTCCATTTTCTCAAGGATAATACACATTTCTGTTTAATAAATGGTTGGAAATAACAGGAAAAAGCCAAGATTTCTGTCAAATAACAAACTCATTACCTTTACTGAGAGCCGATTGATCTTATGGTTGTTTCATAGTCAGTGTGTTTGATAATGAAAATAAAGGACTTTGAGAATATCACATAATAACAACAACTGGCTGCCACAAATTAACTGTTGTAAGACAGCAAAATGTCCCCTACTCTATGCTGTCATCTATTCAAAAAGGAGAAAAAAACCTTTTACCCTCATGTCATCACACAACCAACTATGTGCTTCACTGTCAGGACTGTGCATTCACTGTGGTAGTCCTGGCCTGGATTTGCGACTAAAAACCTCTACAAACTTTCATTCAAAATTGGCACACAGCCACCAGAATTTTCAAGTGGAAAAGAGGCAGAAGAAGGGTGTGGGGGAAAAAAGTGGTGCATCAGTTCTGGTGGAGTTTCGACTCTACAAATGACAGACAGCAGAGTGGAAGAAAAAATTGTACCTAAACCTTACTTGCTGCTTATCGGTCGACCCTGTTATTTCCAGATGTTCCCTAAATGCCTTATATGCAGGCTATACCAGATGCTATCTAGACACAGAGAAGCCTCTAGTCTCCACTCACTTATTTACTGCAGCAGCTTAGACTGAAAACTACTGTGATAAGTGTGAAATAACAGTATGATAAAACCCAAATACTAGCAGTTTCCACTCAGAGAGACTTTACTAACTTGGACTTGATCTTACCTTCTTTAAGCTTAAGAATAGTGCTTGATGTCACCTCAGCATCACTGAGTTCACAGGTGTATATTCCCTCCTGATCTGAAGATACGTTCTTCAGTGTGATGTCTCCTGAGTCTGAGACATCCTTCACCTGCTGCCTCCACCCCTCTGAGACTGTGTAACTGCTACTAGTCCTTTTCCAGTCCACGATAGTCTGACTGTGGTTGAATCTCCAGATGAGGTCCATCTGAGGAGTTTTTGAGGTACCGCAGGTGAGTTTTGTTTCAGAGCTTGATCCACTAGAAGATGCTGAAATTATAAGCACATATGAAAATGAAGAATATTTTGATACAGACCTGTTGCCAGACTCAAACCAAGAGCAACTCTGAAAGTCGTCTCCTGTAATGATTAAAGGATTTTGTAGGTTTCATAGTGCCTGCAATTTCTGGCACCAAAAACAAACTGTCAGATAACTGAAAATCACCATTTTATAAAATTACATGACATCGTTTTCTGTATTTAAAATCAGTTTTCTGTCCTTAATTCTAATTGAGATCATGTGAATTTCTTGGCTTTTTAATGTTACCGAAGGATATTTCATGTTAAGTAGATTGTCCTTGGTTATAGATATACACTGATGAAATCACATTTGTTCAGGTATCTCTCATTTCACAAAGAAATCAATGTAAAGTTCTTTATTTTTCTGTTAATTCTCACTAATGGTAACTAATTTTAGAAATATGTTTACAATATTAAACAACTCACATGGGACTAATATTACACAGATCTTATGTAATGTAAAAAGTGTCCCCTTAATGTTTATGAGGCACAGTCACATGGAATAGGCAAATTTACTGACATTATTTGCAACAATTATTAACTGGCTGCCGCATATTAACTGCTGAGTCTGCTGTAAGACAGAAAAATGTTCCTTACTGTACGCTGTCATGCAGATCATGTATTGAAACGGGAGAAAGAAACCTTTTATACCCATGCAGCCCCATATCATCCCATTGCCAATTCTGTGCTCCACTGTCGGGGCTATGCAATCACTGTGGTAGTCTGGCCCGAATTTGCAACCAAAAAGCTGCCTACATTTTTAATTTTCTCAGTATTACGCTTGAATTTCACAATATTTAATTGGGTTTGAGTTCATCATCTATCAAATACATAGCAAATATTTGTGAAATCACTCTTTTTATGCAGAATGTTTACGAAAGAAATGGAGGTTTCAGTTAATCAGAGTGACATTTATGTTGTTTTACATCAGATACTGAAATTCACGGTATGTTTTTGTAATTTTACAGACATTTTTGTGTGTTTCAAAAATATAGGGAAAAAAATCTGTAGTATAGGTCATCTTAAAATACGTACTTGTTTTAGACAGAGTGGCTATCCTCCTGTTCGTTGAGGTGCTGACAGTGCAGCTGTAGACCACATCAGCATCACTATCTGAGAGGACCAGAGAACTACTGATGCTGTAAAGCTGCATTTCATTCTGCTGGACTGTGGGTGTGTTGTCGGGGTTCATGTTGGATGGAGGTGTGGTGGACCAGGTGAGCTTAGGTTCAGGGTAGATCCCCTCTGAGCTGCAGGTGATGTTGTTTCCTGCCAGCTGAATGTTGACTTTACGGACTGGAGCTTTAAAAAATAAAGAAATTGTAAGAACATTGTTTTTTGATGCAGTAATGTAGACAAACATGGTTGCATCTTTGATACTCAGCAATTATTCAACACTGCATCAACTTATAGTAACTGTTTTAGCTCTACTTTGATCAGTAAGTGTTTGTTCTCACTCTTATACTAAAAACAGGTTCCACAGTCGGAACTCAATGCAACAGAGATCAGAACTTCTGTCAAGATAACTGACATTAGGAAATGACAAAGTTTATTTAATCTTGATTAGGGATGCAGCTAATGATTAACTGGATTGTTGATTAATCAGCTTATTATTGTGTCAATTAATCAATCAGCTGTTTTGTTAAGATGACCACTGTCTTGTTTTGTCCACAACCCAAAGATACTCAGTTTACTGTCATTAAGGAGAAAAGAAACCAGAAAATATTCACATTTAAAAAGCTACAATCACAGAATTTGGACTTTTTCTTTCTAAAAAAAATTACTCAAACTGATTTATTGTCAAAATAGTTGGCAGTTAACTTAATAGTTGACAACTAATCAAATAATTCTTGCAATTCTAGAGCCGAAGCTAGACAGTTATTTGTTTTGTACAGATAAAGGTGCTAAGCAGAACCAAAAATGGTTCTTTGCAGTGATGTCATTGAAGAAGCTTATTGCTAATGGTCTTTAAAGGAGCATTTATGATGCTTTTAGGGGATTCTTTAAAGAACTGTTCAAGGAAATAGTTTTACGAGGGAACTCTTGCTGGACGGTTCTTTTATGACCAGCCTGGTTCTATTTTGATCACAGGGCCTGAGAATTGTTTTAGTAATTTTCTTTCAAAAAACGATGCAAGTGTAAGAATTTGCATTTCTGAGTCCCTTCCACTAGAACACATTTAATATTTGAAACTGATGGCCATTTCTCTCAGTTTTCTGATGTTTTATACAACAAATGATTAATCGATAATGAAAGTAATTGTTAGTTGCAGCCACCAAACCAAATCACTCCAATAAAAAGGAAAAAACTTTATGCAATATTTGATTCTGATGTGTAATTTAACTTTAGAATCATTGTCAGAATTACTTCTTACTTTTCTATTCTAGTCCTATTTTAACTGACTTAGTCTTATTGTCATTAATGTATCGTACTTACATCTCATTGCCTTTCTGTTAGGCACTGCTTTGATTCTCTGCAATGTCATTTTTGAAGAACCATTCCCGAAATGAAGAGGTTCCTAAACTGCCACTTTGAAGAAACTAAGCTTTCTGAAGAACCATTTAAGGACCTTTATATTTCTGAGAGTGGTGTAAGAATGTGTATAATGTTGTGTTTCTCATACCTTCCACTTTCAGGTTGATAAATGACTCCTTGCTTTTGCGGATGGTGCTGGTGTAGCATTTATATCTGCCCTCATCTTGAAGTGTCACCCCTGTCAGCTGCAGTGAGGCGTTTCCTTTGGCGATCTGGTCTTTAAACAATGACGTCCTGCCACTAAAGCGCTGGTCCTGGAGTCTGAATTGGTCTGTGTTGTGGTACAAGTGGACCTGAATGTTTCCAAGCAGAATCCAGTGGATGACGACCTCATCACCAACCTCAAAAGTGCACGGTAAGATGCACTGCTCCTTTACATCACAGACGTGCTCAACGTCTGTAAAACATTGGTAAAGAAACATCCAGCAAGATTCAGTTAATGAAAAACTGCCGTCAGAAACAAGTGAGGAGCTTTAAGTTCACTCACCGACAGTAATAATTTGTCTTTTTTTTTGAAAAACATGCAACATGATCTGAGAAAAAAACAGGCCTTTTTTGACATATATAACCGTGTGTCACCTGCACCTACATATATTTTATGTGTTAAGATAATACAATTAATACAATTTAAAAGGGTGATTTATGTAAAAATTCTCCTCGCACAGTTGTCATGAATAGTGAATTGGTCCATGTAGCCCAAAAGTGTTTTCTGTACCAGGCTGTAAACATGTTTATTTTTCCTGTAAAATTGGACATCTTAACATGGAAGTCTATGGGGACGGACTTCCTTTTGGAATCGGCCACGAGTGGCCATTTGGGAACTGCAGCTTAATTTTTCATTCCCAGAAACTGCCACAATGTCCAAAATACTTTAAAAAAACTAAAATATGATAAATAAAAAATACTAAATATATTGATAAGTTTATATTCATGACATTAAATCAGGTCCCACAATCACCACAGTACATTTGCTGCAAGGTGCAAATCAGACTGGTTAACTATCAAAATTAAATTCAATCTATAGCTCGCTTTCTACTATGTTTACTATTATTGACTAAAGTATAAAATAAAAAGGATGCAAAACAAGCCATTATTGTTTTTTTGTGTGCATAAAAGAATAACAACATAACAAATAATATTTCAATCTTGGGTTCCCTTGTCGAATGAATGATTCATATGTTGGTTAAGACTTTCACATTTATAGGGTAGTAAAGTTAAAGGTGCAACTTTAGAAACATTACAGTATTCCACCGTTTTTAACATATTTTTCTGTAAGTTTTTTTGTTTACAATTCTGCAATTTCATTTAGCAGACACTTTTATCCAAAGCGATGTACATCTGAGAGTAGATACAACATAAGCATGGATCTAGTCAGGAGAAAACAACCTGCATAAGTGCCATAAAACAAGTTTTTATCGCATATTTTTTCATTTTTTTACAGTGTAGAATGTGATTTACTGTTCTGTCTGTAACTTGTCTTTCCAATAATAGACTGTATTTATATTGTGTTGCTGCAGCAATCAACTGTAGTAACTGTAGTAAATGGCACCTTGTTTTTCTGTAAACTGAAGACATGTACCATCAATAATAATGTTTCTTTAATCTTGGATTCAGAACCACAACCAGGTGTAGTATGTAGTATAGATTTTAGAAGCCAAAAAAAGACAAAATTCAACTTTTAAAGGTAACAATAATGTTCTTAGGTACCCAACACAAACCACTTGTTCACGCTGTCAGTTTTTACAGTGGTACAGTGTAGTAATGAACCATAAATACCACAGTATACCAAGTTCAGACAAGTTTGTGATGCATGCTCAGACTACAAGAAGTACAGTAAAAACTGTAAGAGACTCTCTCACCTCCTCTGCTCGAAGTCCATAAGAAGTTCAGGACCAAAAAACACACAGAAAACTGATTGACCGCCATCATCCTGGTAGGGTTTCTCTGTCACTACTGCTGTTTACTGAGCAACACAAGTAGATGTAGGAAAAACTAAACCCCGCCTTAGTGGTCTGATTGGCTACAGCCATGAAAGAATGGGATCCTGACAGCTAGACAGCTCTGAGTCTGTGCAGATCAGGACCATGAAGACTGACAAAGTTGCACAACAGATGAAACATCAAGAGGGAAAATAAGTTTCAGCTGCATGCTGCTACTGAATAATACAAAGGACTTTCTGTGTGAGTTGTGTATTTCTAGCACAAAATCTGAGACTGTTTGCTGCCACTTGGCTGCAGAGAGAGTGACCAACAGGCTGCAGCCACACTACAGTCTGAGTTGTGTTTATTTCAAGACATTACAGCAGCGGTTAGCTTCTGCAGTGCAACAAGTACACAGGTATATTGTCATGATCTTGGGGTTTTGTTCTGTTTATTTCCTGTTTTATTGTGACATTTCCTGTCCATCTTGATTTATTTCAGACATGCCACACTCTCATAAAGACAAAAGAGACAAAACACACACAGACAAAACATGCAACCAAACCAAATCCAGAACCTAAAATAATGTCTAAAAACGACGACAATGAAGTTTAACTTACTACCTCCTACCGGCTACATGTCTGTACATCTCATATCTTACTGTTTCCTGTTAACATCAATCCTTAAACTTTTGTACCTCTTTAGAAACCCTAATTTAATTAATTTAACTAAAAATCTCTGGTGGTTTTACTCCTCCTATTTGTCTGTTTCCCTCCTTGTTTGATTGCACTGTTCCATAAGTTTACCCTCTTCCTAGTGGTTTGAGCAAATGCCTTTTAAATTTCCTCTTAATTTATAGTTTACAGTGTTTCTGTTGTATGTCAGTTGTATGTTGTATATCAGGGAGTAACTTGGTACTTTATTTGACCATTATTTGCGTAGTTGTAAATTTAACTAAAAAGAAGTTTCCTTGTTTGTCTCTATTGGTTTTACTACTTCCCTTTGTCCTTTTCCCTCCTCTTTTGATTGCCCTGTTCAGTTTCACCAGTGTCTTGTCTCCCTGATCAGTTCTTTGTGTATATAATCCCGCTTTTTCCACTGTCTTTTATCATTTCGTCCAAATTAAGCAAACAATAAAATCTTAATCTGGCTTCACCTGTTACAATTCTCCATTGAAATGTGGTGACGCAGAAGAATAAATTTACTTAGAATTCTACTTAACCACAGAACTGTGGGAAATGTACTGAGTAGTTTTACCACTGGGCCATGTGGGAATAATTTTGAAGGGTGACTCCTGAGTTCAATGTAAAACATAGTCATATTTGGTTAGAGATTTATGACAATATTGCGTGATTAAAACACAAAGTTGCATAAGCAGTATGGGAAGTTGACTATCAAAGCAGTGACTAAAAGTATTAACATCTCTCTGGGGATGAATCAGCTGGTTTGCTCAGCAGATCAATCACATCGTCTGTGATACAGAAACAAGAGGTCATTTCCTCTTCAGTGCTTACACAATAATGTACATATCAGATGTTCGTAAGAAGCAAGATAATCGGAATGCTTTTTCTTCCATTTCTGCTCCTCTGCATGTCTGCAATGTCCCTTAAAATTCCTTTGAGATTTAGAACTTTTATCACTGGCTGGGGGCTATGATGTGAAACGTGTACGGGAGCTAGGAAAAACACTGACAAGCTTTAATGAAGAGGTGACCTGCTGTTAACAAGCACTACAGATGTGTTTTAGGCTTTAAAGCTTTTCTAAAAGCAAATTCAAGACCGACCTTTTTCCTTTTTAGTCAGGCTTTTGATTGATTTGATGGCTTTCATTTATTACTGTTCTTAGAGCTAATTTTGTTTTGTTTATTTCTTTTTTTACTTACCCATTTACATTTATTTATTTATATATGTATGTATATATGTATGTATCTATGTATCTATGTATTTATGTATGCATGCTTGCATGTATTTATTTATTTATTTATTTATTTTAGGCCTCCAATCTGCACCTTTGGGTGCAAACTGTGACATCCAGCTTAAAAGTGCAATATGCAAGATTTCTAATTTAAATATAGCATTACTACAGCTGAAAGCAACTCTCTACCATGTACAGATACAGTGAAATAATGGCATTCTTAGCAGGAAATAAAGTTGTATTCTGGGTGTGATGAAATCTGAGCTTCTCTGTTCTATGTTTTGGCAGTCGGTTCGGGTGTGTATACAATAACATCAAAATTACTATTTTATTTGTGTTTTGAGAAAAAGTACGAAATGATAAAAGACAGTGGAAAAAGCGGGATTATTTTCAGAAAGAACTGATCGGGGAGACAAGATGCTGGTGAAACTGAATAGGGCAATCAAAAGAGGAGGGAAAAGGACAAAGGGAAGTAGTAAAGCCATTAGAGACAAACAAGGAAATTTTTGATTTAAATTTACAACTATACAAATAAAGCACCAAGTTACTCCCTGATAACACACAACAGAAACAACAGTGGAAACTATATATTAAGAGGAAATTTTAAAAAGCCATTTGCTCAAACCACCAACAGTCTGGACGATGATGTCAAAATGAACACAACTACAAAACAATCTAAGAAAATACACAAAAGACTATAATGTAGAGCAGTAAACGTGTTCTTGGGATTTCTAAAGAGCTATAAAAGTTTAAAGTTTTGACATATAGAAAAATGAAAAAAAAAGATGGAAGAAATGCAGGATTACATACATTATGTACAGGTGAAACTGATTAGTGCAATCGAAAGGGGAGGGAAACAGACAAACGGAAGAAGTAAAACCACCACAGACTTTTAAATTATTTAAATTAGGGTTTCTAAAGAGGTACAAAGGTTTAAGGATTGATGTAAACAGGAAACAGTAAGATATGAGCTATACAGACATGTAGCCGGTAGGAGGTAGTAAGTTAAACTTCATCCTTGTCTTTTTTAGACATTATTTTAGGTTCTGGATTTGGTTTGGTTGCATGTTTTGTTTGTGTGTGTTTTGACTCTTTTGTCTTTATGAGAGTGTGACATGTCTGAAATAAATCAAGATGGACAGAAAATGTCAAAATAAAACAGGAAATAAACAGAACAAACCCCAAGATCATGACAATATACCCGGGACTACCCATCAGTAAGTTAGAACTAAAGAAATTTTGGACAAAAGATGAAACATCCTCAAGAAACAACAAGAAAAGTCCAGTCGCCTCCTATTGAAGCTCTTTGGAATTGTCTGGACTTTAACATACTTGGCAGCTTTAAAAAAAAAAAAATCAGGAAAAAGCCCCAACTTGTCTTTCTGTTCTACTCCGCCATCCTCACGTCTTTTATTACAGGACGTACACTAGCAAATATGCTCTTCCAGTGCCATCCTGCAGAGAGCGCTACAAGTGTCAGACTTCACAGCTTTTCCTAAAGCCTTGTACATAATTCACCTGCTATATGTGGATGTGTGCAGTGTGCTGCTAATATATGACTGGCTACCTGTATATTGCTCATACTGTGTTGAGTGTTTCTGTGTACTTGTTGCACTGCAGAAGCCAACAGCTGCTGTAAGGTCTTTAAATAGACTATCGTGTGGCTGCAGCCTGCAGGTCACTCTCTCTGCAGACAAGTGGCAGCAAACAGTCCCAGATTTTGTGCTAGATTTACAAAACTCACACAGAAAGTCCTTTATATTATTCAGTAACAACATGCAGCTGGAACTTATTGGAACTTATTAACCCTTGTGATTTTGGTTAATATGTTACTTCTGTTGTGCAACTTTGTCAGTATTCATTCTCCTGATTTTCACAGACTCAGAGCTGTCTAGTTGTCAAGGTCACATTCTATCAAGGCTGTAACCAATCAGGCCGGTAAGGCGGGTTTGGTTTGGCCAACATCTATTTTTGTGTTTGTCATTAAAAAGCAAGTAGTGACAGAGAAACCCTACCAGGACGATGGCGGTCAATCAGTTTTCTGTGTGTTTTTTGGTCCTGAACTTCTTGTGGACTTCTAGCAGAGGAGGTGAGAGAGTCTCTTACAGTTTTTCTGTACTTCTTGCAGTCTGAGCATGAATCACAAACTCGTCTGAACTTGGTATACTGTGTTATTTTTGGTTCATTACTACACTGTACCACTGTAAAAACTGACAGTGTGAGCTAGTGGTTTGTGTTGGGTACCTAAGAACATTATTGTGACATTTAAAAGTTGATTTTTATTTATTTTTTTGGCTTCTAAAACCTATACTACATACTACACCTGGTTGTGGTTCTGAATCCAAGATTAAAGAGACATTATTATTTACGGTATACTTCTGCAGTTTACAGAAAAACAAGGTGTATTTACTACAGTTACTACAGTCAGAGTTGATTACAACACAACACAATATAAATACAGTCTATTATTACCACACAACACAATATAAATACAGTCTATTATTGGAAAGACAAGTTACAGACAGAACAGTAAATCACATTCTACACTGTAAAAAATGAGATTAAAACTTGTTTTATGGCACTTACGCAGGTTGTTGTCTCCTAACTAAATCCTTGCTTGTGTTGTAAAAACTAAAAATCTGGCGGCAAGGATGTCAGAAAAATATGTTAAAAATGGTGGAATATTTTAATGTTTCAAAACAGTGAACATAACAAATGTCTGTAAAATAATTCCATCTTTAGCATATTTAAATACAGGAAAACCATGTAATATTATGGTCAAACACTGTGACAGAACAAATTACTGTTTGTAAAAATACCGATTTTTGTTGTAGATGTTTACAGTTTTCTTAGTTTTGACAGTAAATTAATATTTATTGGTTATTACCTGTATTTTAACATAAGGGGGAAGTATGTACACACAGTAAAATACCACAGCTGCCAGCATTTTACTGTAACTTCAAAGGAAAACGTGTATAGTTTAGCCTCAGCCTTAATATAGTGGAGGAGAATTTACCTCCATCTGTGGCACTTTGAGCCTATAAAAGAGATTTTACTGAATAACTGCTGTTGGGTCTACTACAAGCAAAATGACATTCACCTGAGGGAGGGGAGAAAATATTTAAAGGATTTAGCACAGGCATTTAAACTGAAACTATGCAACAAGTCAGCTGACAAAGTACAGCTTGACACAACTGTGTTTGTTTATTATCAGTGACTTTGACCCTTCACATGGCAAAATCCATAGTAAAATATTAATTTTCCCTTTTACTGGCATATAAAGAGCACTTTTAACAACAGCCAAAATGTGAAGAAGTGAAGTAGCACAATGGAAGTGTTATGAAGTCGAAAGAAGATTAAGAGCTTTGTTGAGAACGCCTGAAATCTTGTAAAACCTGCTGGAATTCATTCCAACACCTACAATGAATGTTGTCATTTCCTTGTTACTGAAAATGAAAATACAACACTCAGATTAAACAAGAAGTTACACCTTTAACTTTACTACCCTTAAAATGTAAAAGTCTTAAATAACTTGTGGATCATTCTTTTATTCAATATAAGAACCCAAGATTGGAATATGAAGAACAATTTGTTATGTTGTTATTCATTTATGAATCTAACACACACACACACACACACACACACACACACACACACAGACAAAAAGGCTTGTTTTGCATCCATTTTATTTTATACTTAAATCAATAATAGTAAAAATAGTAGAAAGTGAGCTATAGCTTGGATTTAATTTAACCAGTCTGATTTGCACCTTGCAGCAAATATATTGTGGTGATGGTGGACCCTGATTTAATGTCATGAATATAAACTTACATACAATACATATTTAGTATTTTTTGTTTATTATATTTTAGGGTTTTTTAAGTATTTTGGACATTGTACATGGCAGCAGTTTCTGGGGATGAAAAATTAAGCTGCAGTTCCCAAATGGCCACTCGAGGCCGATTCCAAAAGGGAGTCCGTCCCCATAGACTTCCATGTTAAGATGTCCAATTTTACAGGAAAAATAAACATGTTTACAGCCTGGTACAGAAAATGCTTTGGGGCTACATGGACCAATTCACTATTCATGACAACTGTGCGAGGAGAATTTTTACATAAATCACCCTTTTAAATTGTATTAAGGCTGAAAGTTGTGCATATTTAACGGCGTGGCCACTCTGAGTGCTGTCTTAGTACTTGTAGTGACATCTGAACACATAAAATATATGTAGGCACAACCCAATGTTTATTATTATTCATTATTCTGGAATCAGGTCCCATTACAATTGGCAATATGATGTATTATCCAGCTTTATGCAGATCACACACAGTTATATATGTCAAAAAAGGCCTGTTTTTTCTCAGATCATGTTGCATGTTTTTCAAAAAAAGACAAATTATTACTGTCGGTGAGTGAATTTAAAGCTCCTCACTTGTTTCTGACGGCAGTTTTTCATTAACTGAAGCTTACTGGATGTTTCTTTACCAATGTTTTACAGATGTTGAGCACGTCTGTGATGTAAAGGAGCAGTGCATCTTACCGTGCACTTTTGAGGTTGGTGACGAAGTCGTCATCCACTGGATTCTGCCTGGAAACATTCAGGTCCACTCGTACTACCACAACAAAGACCAGTTCGGACTCCAGGACCAGCGCTTTAGTGGCAGAACGTCACTGTTCAACGACCAAATCGCCAAAGGAAACGCCTCACTGCAGCTGACAGGGGTGACACTTCAAGATGAGGGCAGATATAAATGCTACACCAGCACCATCAGCAAAAATAAGGAGTCATTTATCAACCTAAAAGTGGAAGGTATGAGAAACACAACATTATACACATTCTTACACCACTCTCAGAAATATAAAGGTCCTTAAATGGTTCTTCAGAAAGCTTAGTTTCTTCAAAGTGGCAGTTCAGGAACCTCTTCATTTCGGGAATGGTTCTTCAAAAATGACATTGCAGAGAATCAAAGCAGTGCCTAACAGAAAGGCAATGAGATGTAAGTACGATACATTAATGACAATAAGACTAGTCAGTTAAAATAGGACTAGAATAGAAAATTATTAATAAGCAAGAAGTAATACTGGCAATGATTCTAAAACTATATTACACATGATAGTGAAATATTGTATATGATATTTATGTAAAGCAATAAGGTTTTTTTATTTTCACCGGAGTCACTTGGTTTGGTGGCAGTATAAAATTAGGGCTGCAACTAACAATTACTTTCATTATGAATTAATCATTTGGCCAATAAAACATCAGAAAACTGTGAGAAATGGCCAACAGTTTCCAAAAAGATAATACAAATATTAAATTTGTTCTAGCGGAAGGGACCTGACAATGCAAATTCTTACACTTGATTTTTTTTTTTTTTTTTTTTTTTTTTTTAAAAAGAAATATTACTCAAGTCCTACTATCAATACAGAACCAGGTGGGTCCATAAAGAACCATTTGGAAAGAGTTCCTTCAAAAACATTTCCTTAAACAGTTCTTTAAAGAACCCCCAAAAAGCGTCACAAAAGACCATTAGCAAAAAGGTTCTTCAATGACATCACTGCAAAGAACCATCCTTGGTTCCAGTTAGCACCTTTATCTGTACAAAACAAATAACTGTCTAGCATCGGCTGTAAAACTGTAAGAATTAATCGATTATTTGTCAACTATTAGGCTAATCACCAAGAAAAAAGTTGTTAAAGTACATTTTTTAGAAAGAAAATGTCCAAATTCTGTGATTGCAGCTTCGTAAAGGTGAATATTTTCTGGTTTCTTTCCTCCTTAATGACAGTAAACTGAGTATTTTTGGGTTGTGGACAAAACAAGACATTGGTCATTTAAACAAAACAGCTAATTGACTGACACAATAATCAACAGATTAATCAACAATCCAATTAATCATTAGCTGCATCCCTAATCAATATTACATCAACTTTAATTGTCATTTCTTAAAGTCAGTTATTTTGACAGAAGTAATTGTATTTCCACAAACATTACAGAAATCATGAGCTGCTCCAACCGGAAGTTTTGCCAATCACATGAAGTCAAATTTTATGAATATGTGGTTGATAATTTACACACTTATCAGCAGTTTATAGCTAGCAGTAAATAACTTCACATCAGGTCAGAATCCACACCTGATACCTATTCAGACAAAGTGAAAGAGGCCACGATCCACTGAAACCTGAAGAACTTCATTCCTGACATGTTTGACTCTAAGTCATGCAGGAAGTTACTCACATTACAATGTTCAACCTTTGCTATTAAACAACGGAAGAATAACAAAAAGTGCTGACATTACCAAGAGGCTGAGCAAACAGGAATGTAACAATGAAACTAACAGTAAACACCAACATTTTAAGGTATTGATAAGTGTTACGACAATATGTGCCCTGAAGTATTTGATAAGTAGGTGGTTACCTGTCTGGTTGCTAAGTTACTCAGTGACATGACTGCACATCAAAGTGCTTAAAAGTGGTGGTCCTCTGAAAACTTTCTCATAGCTTCAATGAACAAGAATTTTACAAAAACTAAGCCAACAACATTTCAGGAGGAAAACCTGGAGGGTTTTTAAGTAGAGCTTGAATCAGTTTAGTTCTCGATGTGCCTTTGCTTCCTCACGTTACGGTGGGTTGAACTCTATCAGCTACAGAACACAGACTTTGATAAGATTCCACTCCCAGGAAAGAGCCAACTGATATGGCCTCCATGCAAGGAATATAACAAGGAAGTTCATTATAATCATGACTAAAGTGCAAATCTCACCCCACCTTCTGTGAGTCATAAAAATCATTTACCCAGCATTGTTTTCTCACCACACAACAGAGGTGAGTACACCAAAGAGCAATTTAAATGGCGTAATTGAACACTGAATGACCTCTCAACAAGTGTATAATTTTAAGATGAACAGTAACAACAAAAAAGCTGTAATCATTGACACAGAACTTAGAAAACCACCTACCAATTCCAGTCAGCTTAACTACATGAACATGGTTCTAAAATGAGCCTTAAACAGTAAAACTTTTTCAGTTTTAGGCCTATGGACTGTGTCTATCTGCATGTTTGCATCATAACTCCACATGGAAAAGAATTGATAGGGAACTATAGAATCTGTGAGACTTTACAAAGATGGAAAAGTATCCAGGAAGATTAGCTGCTGGTTAAAAATCACTGGAAACACAGTCGCAGTAATAATCCGGAGGTACAGAAGAAGCTGTGGTACCACTAATCAGAGCTGCAGTCGTCCTACTAAAATGACAGCACAGACGGTGAACTATTTTCACAGTCTAGCTCTAAAAAAACACAGACGTGCTTCAGACTTAGCACAAGAGTTATCAATGGAAGTTTCTGTGAAACTTCAACAGAGTGAAGAACAGTTTAAACCATCAAGCTTGATTCTTTTTAGCACTAAACAACAAGATGAAACTTTGCTAAAGAACATGAAACGAGTCGTGATGTAGGCACCTTTTTTGGTCAGATGAGACCAAAATAAAGTTGTTCAGCACAGATGAAGTCCAGTATGTTTACCTGATCAGGAATACCATGGTGAATGCACAGTCCTTACAGTGAAGCACGGAGGTGGGAGTGTGAGGGTAAGAAGCAGCATGATAGCAAAAGGCGTTGAGGAGATGACATTTATAGATGCACAATGAACATCTGTAGATAAACCAAAATACTGGCTGACAAATGGCCTTCAGCCTGCAGAAGATTGGCAGAAAAGAAATATTCCAGCATGATAACCATGTGAGAACTAAGTCAAAACTGTGACCTGGAAAAGTACATTGATTTCTTGTGGTATTATAAAGGAAGGTAGAGCAACACCACCACTCCAGCAAAGAGTGACTATAAAACAATCCACTCACTCCATATTTATGATCCTGCATGACGAAGAGGACTGACTGTGCTAATTTAAAAATCAATTATTTGAGTGTCAGTAATGAAAGGTGTTCTGATCTCTGTTGCATTGAGTTCCAAGTGTGGAACCTGTTGTAAGTATAGTAGATATATACTGATAGCTTTACCGATCAACGTGGAGCTAAAACACTTACTGTAAGGTGATGCAGTGTTGAATAATTCCTAAGTATCAAAGATGCAACCATGTTTGTCTACATTACTGCATCAAAAAACAATGTTCTTACAATTTCTTTATTTTTTAAAGCTCCAGTCCGTAAAGTCAACATTCAGCTGGCAGGAAACAACATCACCTGCAGCTCAGAGGGGATCTACCCTGAACCTAAGCTCACCTGGTCCACCACACCTCCATCCAACATGAACCCCGACAACACACCCACAGTCCAGCAGAATGAAATGCAGCTTTACAGCATCAGTAGTTCTCTGGTCCTCTCAGATAGTGATGCTGATGTGGTCTACAGCTGCACTGTCAGCACCTCAACGAACAGGAGGATAGCCACTCTGTCTAAAACAAGTACGTATTTTAAGATGACCTATACTACAGATTTTTTTCCCTATATTTTTGAAACACACAACAATGTCTGTAAAATTACAAAAACAAACTGTGAATATCAGTATCTGATGGAAAAAAAAACATTAATCTAACTGAAATCTCCATTTCTTTCAATAACTTTCTATATAAAGGGTAATTAAACAAATATTTACTTTTTATTTGATAGATGATGAATTCAAACCCAATTAAATATTGTGAAATTCAAGCGTAATACTGAGAAAATTAAAAATGTAGGCAGCTTTTTGGTTGCAAATTCGGGCCAGACTACCACAGTGATTGCATAGCCCCGACAGTGGAGCACAGAATTGGCAATGGGATGATATGGGGCTGCATGGGTATAAAAGGTTTCTTTCTCCCGTTTCAATACATGATCTGCATGACAGCGTACAGTAAGGAACATTTTTCTGTCTTACAGCAGACTCAGCAGTTAATATGCGGCAGCCAGTTAATAATTGTTGCAAATAATGTCAGTAAATTTGCCTATTCCATGTGACTGTGCCTCATAAACATTAAGGGGACACTTTTTACATTACATAAGATCTGTGTAATATTAGTCCCATGTGAGTTGTTTAATATTGTAACAAATTTCTAAAATTAGTTACCATTAGTGAGAATTAACAGAAAAATAAGGAACTTTATATTGATTTCTTTGTGAAATGAGAGATACCTGAACAAATGTGATTTCATCAGTGTATATCTATAACCAAGGACAATCTACTTAACATGAAATATCCTTCGGTAACATTAAAAAGCCAAGAAATTCACATGATCTCAATTAGAATTAAGGACAGAAAACTGATTTTAAATACAGAAAACGATGTCATGTAATTTTATAAAATGGTGACTTTCATTTATTTGACAGTTTGTTTTTGGTGCCAGAAATTGCAGGCACTATGAAACCTACAAAATCCTTTAATCATTATAGGAGACGATTTTCACATTTGTTTGAGTCTGGCAACAGGTCTGTATCAAAATATTCTTCATTTTCATATGTGCTTATAATTTCAGCATCTTCTAGTGGATCAAGCTCTGAAACAAAACTCACCTGCGGTACCTCAAAAACTCCTCAGATGGACCTCATCTGGAGATTCAACCACAGTCAGACTATCGTGGACTGGAAAAGGACTAGTAGCAGTTACACAGTCTCAGAGGGGTGGAGGCAGCAGGTGAAGGATGTCTCAGACTCAGGAGACATCACACTGAAGAACGTATCTTCAGATCAGGAGGGAATATACACCTGTGAACTCAGTGATGCTGAGGTGACATCAAGCACTATTCTTAAACTTAAAGAAGGTAAGATCAAGTCCAAGTTAGGAAAGTCTCTCTGAGTGGAAACTGCTAATATTTGGGTTTATATCACACTATTATAAGTGTTATTTCACACTTTTCAAAGTAGTTCTCAGTCAAGCGGCTGTCTAAGCTGCTGCAGAAAGTAAGTGAGTGGAGACTAGAGGCTTCTCTGTGTCCAGCTAGCATCTAGTATAGCCTGCATATAAGGCATTTAGAGAACATCTGGAAATAACAGGGTCGACCGATAAGCAGCAAGTAAGGTTTAGGTACAATTTTTTCTTCCACTCTGTTGTGCCTGTCATTTGTAGAGTCGAAACTCCACCAGAACTGATGCAACATATTTCACTGTAACAGTATTAGAGATTTTGGGACTTTCTTTTAATTCTGAAGGTTGTGTACCAATTTTGAACGAAAGTTTGGACAGGTTTTCAGTCGCAAATGCAGGTCATGACTACCACAGGGAATGCATAGTTCTGACAGTGAAGCACAGTTTAAGTAGAGTTGGGAGTGTGATGGAGCCAATATCGATATAAAATATCTAGTTGCAGTTTTCTTGCTCCTGTGTGAATAGATGATCTACACGACAGCATGTAGCAACATTTTGTTGTTTTTAAACAGACTCAACGGGTAACACGTGGCTGCTAGTTTTTGCCAGTTTGCCAGTCTTGAACTTCCCTCAGAATTAATAAAGTATCTATCTATCTATCTATCTATCTATCTATCTATCTATCTATCTATCTATCTATCTATCTATCTATCTATCGATCTATCGACTGTCACAGTGAATGCACAGTTCTGACAGTGAAGCAGAGAGTTGGTTTTGTGATGACATGAGTGTAAAAGGTTTTTTTCTCCTTTTTGAATAGATGACAGCATAGAGTGGGTAACATTTTGCTGTCTTTCAACAGTTAATATGTGGCAGCCAGTTGTTATTATTATGTGATATTCTCAAAGTCCTTTATTTTCATTATCAAACACACTGACTATGAAACAACCATAAGATCAATCGGCTCTCAGTAAAGGTAATGAGTTTGTTATTTGACAGAAATCTTGGCTTTTTCCTGTTATTTCCAACCATTTATTAAACAGAAATGTGTATTATCCTTGAGAAAATGGAACCACAATAGTCGCTTAAAATGAAAATGTGTGTTTTATCTCAATTTTTATAATTTTGCCACTGTTGATTTCTTATTAGGAATGCCACAAATTTCTGTTGCTGCTCTAGTCAGACTTCACGCTCCATAATCTCTACCAGCATCATAAATGTGTATGAAGCAAAAGCAGGCTGTAAAATGCAATATTACTCAGAAGTTTAATTCACTGACTCTTTTTCTGTTGCAGAGACAAAACCTCATGCCGTAGGCATTGTTGTAGGAGTGTTAGTGATGGCTGGAGTAATTGTGACTGCAGTTTCAATATTTGTGTTCTGCTGTAAACGACCCAAGGTAAAAATAACCAGATAACTGTAAAAATTACTATTTTTGCTTTATCGTGTGTTATGATGGTTGATTATTATAAATATGCTTCAATGTTTTAGTTTATATTCATTTAATTTTATTTGAACTACAATTTTTGGTCACCTGAGTGGAAATAAACCAATAAATCACAATTAATCCAGCACTTAAAGGCAGTCATAGTTCTCTAAAGATGTTGAAAACACTGAACTGACTACAAATTTTTCTTTGCCCCAACAGCATAAACATGTCCCCCAACAGGAGTCTGCGTGACCGTGTAGCAGGGACATAGAGTGATTCTACAAGATGCACTCTGAGGTAAACATATCTTATATCATGAGCACATCTGTTCAATTCAAATTTGTTTTGTGCGTGAGCAATGCTAAAATGTTAAAATTAATTAATTTACCAGCTAAAAATGCACAAGCAGTCCCTCAAGAGTCTACTGTGGGACCCATTTCATTTAGCATATGTATTAATGGCGCTTTGTGGCGTTAAAACCAGCCACAAGGTTTTCACCCAGCACAAAACTGTCACAACCAATGATAAGTGTTTATGTATTATATTTATTTTGTTTTATTATTATTATCTCAAACAAATGAACTTTTAAGTTTTGTATTGTTTCATGTATTCATTGTTCTGTGGTTGTTCTCTCCCATACCTGCACAGGGACAACAAAACAATAAAATATAGTAAAGAAGGGAAATCAGATATTTACGTAGAAATAGTATCAAATTTTATCATTGCGTTTGCAATCAATTTCCTTTCCTTGTGTGTTTTTATGTCCTCCCTTTTTGTGTTTTCCCTCGTTTTTTATTGTCTGCGCCTAAACTAAAACAAAGGTGATATTTGTTGTGACTTTAAAGTTTGTAAAGCAATGTGCATTTCAGACAATATTTGCACGTGTCTGTTTTGAGTGCTTTCAGGACTGAATAGTGTTTTCTTTTTGCAGAGTTGAAGACAATTTTCAAATATGAAAAAATAATGACAGCATTACAGCCCACAGCTCTGGTGACACCAAACATGAGGGCATGTTTACGCATAAACAGAACTGGAGACAAATGAACTGTTTCACTGGGAACTGAAGCATTAATGACACCAAACCTGAAAGTGTGACGATCAGCTGGACTTCAGCTGGATGGGACTGTGAGTAGAGAGGACCGTCGGTTCTGTGTATTGGAGCCATTTGACAGATATTCTTATCCAGACCGATTAATGAAGGACATGCACGCTTTGCACTCGACAGTGAAGTTCTGTGGCATATGAAGTGCAGAATGTGGTTCCTCCTCTACCTCATCTCCTTGGAGAAAATGATAAAGAACCATTTAGCAAAAAAACAGACAAAGTCATGCAACATGCATTACACAAAAAAATATTTTTCTATTGTCGTTTTACTGTTAAAAAACACACTATTTTGAATGGAAACACCTAAATGCGTGAAATTTTTGGTACAGATATTTAAGGTGCGTTAACGGATAAAACTCTATGATGCTGTTAATCCTTGAAATTTAAGGAGACCATGATTTTATGCACTACGGTGAAAATGAAGGTACTTTTGTTCTTTGCTGTCTTGAATTACAGTGTATATTTGTATGGAGTTTATATGTGATTTTGACTGTTATGTCTCTTTTAAAGAAGGCCTTGGTGTGTCTTATACCTCGTTTCCACATAGCTCTGTACACAGTTAGATAAACTTCATTCATTCCTATGAGAACCTCCTTTATTTACGCTTTTTTTACTGTCCAGAATTTAACTAATTTAAAAATTTGAACTTCAGCAGTGAATTTCGGAGAGAGACTCCACCAAAGGTCCTGGAGCTTGGAAATACTAGCTAGCTAACAGGCTAACAGGCTATTCAGCAGCTTTTCTATATTGACAGTAAGCTAGTTAACTTGTTTAACACATGCTAGCCGCGTAGTGATTAGTGGTTCATACGTCCTGATACTAAACATTTCACAGATCTGTTTCCCACCACTGGTCCTGGTTTTATGGCTGTAATATTTTATGCACATAATCAACGAAACTGGATGATAAAACTGATTAGTTTGTATTTTTAATGGCTGCAGTGAACCAACAAACACAAACAAAGCTGTGTGGAAACGAAGTGTTAAGTCTTGACTTTACTCCCTTGATACAAATTTCGAGTTGCAAGCAAACATCTACGGAGGGGGTCTGTACAAATTTTGTGGCTGTCAAAACTGCAAAGTGACACAAAAACTGACTTAAAAATGCTGCATTTGTTGAGATAACACTACTAGGGGTCCTGAAGGGAGCAAAGTGAAAGGTTCAGTTCCCCTTCTAATGGTACGGTAAAGCCAGAAAAATATTCTAAATACTGCATACACTTGCACTTTTTAAAATCAGACTAAAAACAGTTCTTTGCTTAGCTTCTCTGCTGGTCTCTGATCTAAGAGTACCATCATGTACTGAAGGCAACACAATCACTGATTTATTACCTGTCAAACCCTCCCTTTATGCTGTATTTTTGATCTACTGCATGAAAACTGAGCCATGCAATAAAACTGCACATGCTGGCAGTCTAAACATGAAACTACTGACACTCAGAAATACATCTTGCATTGTTTCACTGACCTGTTGCAACATCCAGCAGAAACATTAACAAAAAAAAAGAAACAATATTTGGAGCAGCTTAAGACTATACAGGCCCAGAACACTAATCTTTCTGTTAGATATATCTGTTATCTATACAGGGATTTTCTTCTTGCAGAATGAACCTTTACAAGGTGACTACAGGCACTTACCTGATAGAATTTGTGCTTTTTTTGTTATTTATGATCATTTGATGAACAAAAATGTCTGTTATGTTTGATTAGATTAAAAAACAAATTAACTGCTATTTTTATTCTCAGTTCTTTGCATTTTGGCAATGGTGAATTGTCTTTGGTGCTGTATAAATACCCAAAAATATATCAAATAATAAAACAAACGAACAAAAACACATGAATAAAATCATATTTATTAAAACTTGTTGATGTGTAGCCATAATTTGTACAACATATTTTGAATTTATTCACAAGGGTATGAAAAGGTTTTGTGTTTAAAAGGTTGACACAGTTCCTCAGAAGGAACAAACTTATCAGCAGCTGAAGCAGGAATGAAAGAATGTGGTCAGTGTTTACTTACAGTAAATATTTACATAAAAACTGTTAGAACGAGTCCAAAAGGCCATATTCAGGTTTGATATGATGGAAAAAAAAAAATAATATATTCCAGTATGTGGAAGTTGCTTTTAATATAACTTTTAAGCACTATAGATGTTTAGACTTCTATGGTGTAGATTTCAGGGAGGATGCAGGAGATATGTCCTCTAAATAAATAGACATTACCACTATGAGTTAACATGGAAAAGGCATGAATTAATGCAGAAAATTAAGTGCTTAGTGCTTAGACGAAACCTGCATCAATGCAAAAAAATCATCTGTATGAGTAAAATATACAGTAAATGACAGTCATTAATTGTTTTATACTTTTAAACTGTATTAAGTGCTTGGATAAAGTTGTCTAGCTAATACTGTTTCGTTCTGCTGTCTTAGTGCCATGTTGCTGGCAATATTCTGATGTCTTTGACTGGTTTTTACATAAAAAATATTGTTTCTATTTCACAGGAAAAACTATGAAATAATTGGTTAATTGGTTAAAGATATTTATCCGATTTGACTCTAATAGGAGGACATTTAAAAAGGCTATAAAGACTTTAAAGGACATTTTAATTACGAACTTTGGACTCCTCTGTTCTGTATACTGTAGATTTTCATTGCATAAGACAAATATTATTTCTATGTAGATTCTCAGTCATCCAGGTAGTGGTAATCGTAGGAGCTTCAGTAGAAATCAACTGGATTTCTCTTGTAGGTTCTTGAAGACATTTCTCATCCAAGAAGAGTGAGTGGTATGGTGATAAACTCTCTCCCCAGAAAGTTTGGCCATCATCAACTGAGTCACACCTGATTTGCTAGATTCATGGCTTTTGTTGTGTAAACTGGCAGCTCCACCAGCATGATCACTTGTTGTGTAACCACTTGGGTTTTGCAACATTTCACACCGTGAGGAATGTAAGTCCTGATCTGAATGGGTCATTCACGATAAAACTCTGAAACTCTCCATCAGTCAGTTAGGACTGAAGAAGCCTCTTGGATGAAGGTCTTCAAGAATGTACAAGAGACAAATGAACTGTCCGTTGATTTCAAATGAAGCTCAAAGCTCAATTGATATTCTACCTCTTTATATAAATAAAGAATATCTAGGCAAAAAAAGAAAGTGGGACCTTTGCATGAGACAGACCTGTTGTTTTTCTGAGCTTCTTGTTGTAGCACCATCCAGCTGTGGTTTCACTTCCAGTCAGGTGAGAACTTCGACCACTGCAGGTAAGAGCAAAAACAAACAGTATTTAGAGTTGAAGTCAGTCTTTTTGTCATTTTTGTGGAAAGATAAACGTGGCCACTGTGACAGCATTCACTGTTTTGTGAAATTTAGCTGTGACCTTGTATTTTGAAACCAGCTGTAGGCAGTGAGTGGTGGATCTGACTGACAAAACAGATCCAAACTACAACATACACCTGCTTTATGTTCTATCTAATGGTATGTGTGCACTAGATGCATTTTTCCCGCACGTAAACGTGGCGCATCTGAAAATCGCATGCATGGTGGGCGGTCACTAGCGGGCCTCAACATGGTCACATGATAGCGCTTGAGCTTCAACTGTCAGCTTGAAAAGTCCGGCAGATGCGTCAGACAAACATAGCAGCTTGGCCGCAAACTTTCTCTTTTATTTCAAAAACACTTCAGCGAAAAGTATTTCTGAAAGCATTCAAGGCGTGAAATAAGCTGTGCTGTAGCGAGTCACAGCTCATTTGCATTAAGTAGACTCGATTTCTACTTTATGCAAATTCGATGCGGTGTGCGGAGATCCGACGCATCGCGAAACTTTTGTCAAACCTATAATTAAAAATATGAAAGAACCTAATTCGTTTATGTAATGTTCATCCATTGTACCATAATTTAGTATTTTCCTTGTATCTGACTGCTACCTAACTGCTTTTACTTGCACTTATAGTAACTTGAATTTGATTAAAAATATTTTTTTCTTCTGTAACTTTATTTTATGTGTACAAAATTTGTCAGAGACATGAAGCAGCTGTGACAACATGCGTTTCCAGTTTCTGTCCTGCAGGGGCGCTCAAAGAGTTAAAGGGAGAAAAAGATCAGTGTTGTCAGTGTGTGGAACTGAAGGAAAATAAATTATAGAGCTCATATTCTCTGGAATGAACAAACACTGTGGATTAATTCTGTGTTTTTAATAGTCTTTTACAGCAGTGGAGGAATAACTGGTTTGTTGGATCAGAATTTGTTTGTTGATTTTCATTTATCAGCTGCAAGAAAAACAGGAGTTTTCATTTAGAGATCTGTCTTTTAAACATACATGAACTGTTTTATTTCTTCTTCAAAATCTACTGAAAGCCTCGGAGTTTAATATTATTTGAGATCTTTAAAAAAAAAATTCACGTCTTTCACCTTTAAAAATCTGATTTCTGCTGTTCTTCTGTGTTTCATAAAGATAACATCAACTGAGATGGTTCAGTCCCAAACTTCTGCACTTGGATTATAAAAAACTGTCTGAATTTGTGTTTTTCTCTGTGAACTTTAGATGTTGGTGAAAAGCCAGAAATCTCTCATCTGCTCTCAGATTTCAGTTTTTATCCTTTTTAGTGTCTCCAGTGCACGTTGTGATTTCAGAATGTATAAAACTGTACTAAACTTAATACTGATGCATTAACATGTACATCACTTTTATGCAGATGTGGAGCAACTTTTACCTCCTTCAAACAATGTTGGAAAGTCTGAAACTTATAAGCTTTACAGCACATTAAATGTCAGAAAGGATGCAGTCTGTTGATATAAAAGGAATTTAAAACACTAGTTTAAGCATGATTTCATGTCAGTGTCAGTTTATCACAAATAACCACAAAGATGTCACTTGATGTGGAGGTTAACATCATTTTTATAAAAAGTAGACACCACCTCCTCTGAAATCAGCAGACTTGAACTTCCGTTTTTTCAATTCATTCCACACGTGTTGTAGCACGACTGAGCTATTAGGTTTCCTCGCTACAGACTACAAAGAAATTCAGTTGTTACTGTCCAGATACAATACAATTACAATACAATCAAGAGTATCTATTTTCATGATTACCAGTATTAATACTGCATTATCAGACTTCATTTGATTTCACAATATTCTGAAGTCCTGCTTTATATCATATTTTCATGCTGACAAAACACAATGATTCTAAGAGTCCATGACCTCTACTATTTGTATTATCACTTCATTATTATAAATAAAAACATTCTTGGAAAAACTACTACAAGTTATTTCAGTTTGTGTCCCGCAGAGGACGCTGCAATTCCATCACTCATTTATTCAGTCAAACACTTCACTGTTGACTCTACGAACTTCATCAGCTTTTTTTTAAAGTGTTGACTTAGCTGGAAAAGTTCTGAAAAATTACCACAAAGAGACACAAAATGATCACAAAACCTCAAAATGGCCCACAAGTCAACCACAAAAAACACAAATCAACTGTAAAGAGACACAAAATGACAACGAAGTGACACAAAACAACTAGAATGGGACAACAAATGATCAAAACTAGATGCAAAACAAATGCAAGAGACACAAAACGCCTACAAAGAGGCATGGAGAGAACACAAACAGACACAAAATGACGGCTGGATTCTCTTCAATGTCCAAAACAAAATTCTCCTCAGGGAGACAGTCAAAGATAATCTCACCTAAATATTTTTACATTATCATCTTAAAGGCAGGACTTTAAAGTGCTGTTGGCATTCATTATGCCATTAGTCTGATTTAGAGTTTGAATGTCTCATTGTGTTTTAACTGGAATTTCAGAGACTTTGACACCATGAAATGATTAAAATTGAAATTAAGATCAATAACTATGAAAAGAAAAATACAGTTTAGCTTCTGTCAGTGTTTAAATTGTATTTGTGCATCTGGGAGGAACAGGTCTACTCAGCTGATTTCTATGCAGCAGTAAGCTGATCTGATGAACCTGAGAGTTCACGTAAAACGGACGTTGGACCCTGAACACAGATCACAGATGGTCTGTTCCCTATTTTAATATCAGTTTCTCTAACGTGCTGAACACACTGAAGGCTAAAGGAAATCCCCCCAACAGCACCCCCTGCTGCTGGCCTCTTCTTAAATCAGCAGCTCCTGAAGCTTTAACAACCACTTCGCTGTCAAACCAACATGACTGAACTCCTGTGTTTTTCTCTGTGAACTTTGAATGTTGGTGAAAAGCCAGAAATCCTTTATCTGCTGTCATTTTTTTTAAAGCTTTTTGATCCTCTCAAGTGCACTTTATGTAAAATATCAGATTTCAGAATGTGGAGGGTGAAGCAGAGGAAGAAGCCCAGCACCATAAATCCTGAACTCTACACACAGTCAGTTTTCATTTCAGGTCTGTTCTCGGTTGATGGTGATTTTTGTAATATTTAAACAGAACTGAAAGAATTTTAGGAAGATGGAGGATGATTCATTAGTCCGAACAAAAGATAAAAACTTTTTCTGTAATATGTGGAAGTGTCAGAGCAGGACTTCAGAGACGTCCCTCATGGATATCAAGGATTTTCAAAAAGATGAAAAAGTAAAACAGCATTTTCATTATGAGGAAATAATCACTATTTCATACTGGTCAAATAAAATCTTACTTTGAGATTAATTTTCAGAGCCTCACACTTCACAATATTATGTAAATACCTATTTATCGGCTAAACTAAATATAAAGACCCTACAACATTACCAATCCTGCAAAAGACCATATAATGCTGTCTAAATATACAATATATATAACATGACCAACTTAAATATTAAGGTTAAGGTTACAATAATCATAATAAAACTGCTTATGTAGCTGATTGTGGAGAGTTTCTCATTATTTTAGCAGTGTCAGACTTACGTAAGTCCCACTTCTTACCTTTCCAGCCGGATATGGTTTTATTCATTTATTTCAAGTGTATTTTAACCAGCGTTGACAAAAGAAGCTTTCACTGGTGATTCAGCAGCACAAGGTTTATCCTGAGTCCTCCTGGTTATAAACCTGCTGACTAACTAAGTTTACTGTGAGTTCAGTTAACTAACAGCTACAATGACTAAAACACATGTTGACTCTGTGTCCTAAAATTCAACGTTCAGCTCCACAAACAGCTGCACAGTCCAGTTCACTGAAAACACCTTAGCTAGCAGGATGCTAACCTAGCTAACGGAGCTAACGCTTATTTCCGGCCGTTAGCTAGCTAGCTCGTCATAAATCCTCCTCAATGAGTCCAGGTTGTCTCAGTCAAACTTTACTGAACCTTCCTGGAATAAAAAACCATCTTCCTCACCTCAGCCTCCTTAATTTCTCCTCCAAAAAGCGGCCCCATGTTCTAGTCCTCCTTCTTTTCCTCCCGCCGTCTCTCCGTAGAAGCTTCCAGACGCCGCCGTTAGCTGAGCTCAGTGCGCCTGCGCAGACGTCACGTTTCTCCACTGGGTTGCCAGATTTGACAACATTCTCTCAATTTTAATGTTAATTTAGGAGGCGGTTTTTGTCTGTCCACACATCTGAGCTTCACATCACTTTATGGCAAACACTAAATATTTCCAGTCTGTGAAACTTTTCCAAGAAACAAAGTCTAATTTTAACTTTGAAACTCTGTTCTCAGTTCAAGTCCTACATTCAAAACATGAGTTGAGCTCAAGTGCAGAAGGATGCCAGTGATTCAGAGTGCTGATGCAGAACGGATCCTGTCAGTTTCTCCTTCTGCTCTTATTGATTATTACAATGTAGGATGGACTTTAATGTTGGAGTTAATGGAGGTGGAGCTCATTTTAACTGCTCCTTAATAATGTTGGCTGCTTTTATTCACATTTTAGAAGCTGAAACACGTGAAAACCAACGAAAGCTGTTGAATAAATGCAGTAATCAGTTATCAGCTCCCAGTTTGGTTTCAGGAAGCAAATCCCATCTCTACTTTAAGATCAAACTTCAAACTTTCCTCTTTGATGAATCTCATAGTTGGAGCTGCTCAGGTGACCCTGAACATCTCAGTGATGCTGCTGAATGCTCAGACTGCTGGGCGACATGGTGCATTAAAGTACAAAAAAAAACCTCACAGGTGGGTTGAAGCAGCAGGAGACAGAAACAGGCTCGTCTTCCCAAGAAAACACACGAATGTGGAAGTAAAGAAATCCTCAGCAGCTGATTGGTTGTTGATCACAGGTGACTGAAGACCTGGAGGAAGGAGGGAGTCCTGCTGAAGGCTCAGACTGCTGGGAGATTTCCCATCATGCACTGAGCTCCTTGACTCTCTTCTGTCTCCCAAACATTTTACTGGCTGTCTTCATCATCATCAGTGTCTCTGACTGGAGGTTGAGGTTTTGTGAAAGCAGCTAAAACAAAGAAAGTCTGGTGATGTTGAACTTGTTCCTCAGAACAAACCTTTGATCACATTCAGCAGCACTCAGAGAGTAGAGAAACATGATGGAATTTGTGTGTTTTTCTCTCTGTGAACTTTGGATGTTGGTGAAAAGCCAGAAATGTTTCCAGTCTCCTTTTTTTTTAATGTGCACGTTATGCAGCAGGTAAATTATATCATCGCATCAAACTCACTGATGCATAATAATGTGAATATTACATTGATGCTGAAGTGAAGAAACTTTTTACTACTTTGATTTTAACCTTGACAGTACAGAAAATGTCAAAAAGTCTTAATAAAAAAGAAACATCAATCACTAAAGGTCTGATTGTCATTTTAGTGTCAGTTTCTCTGTTGACAAATAAAAAGAAGTCGGCTCAGATCTCATGTCACAGCAGATAACAAATCAGGATTATTAAAATAGACACCACCTCCTCTGAAGATTTCCCCTCCTCCTTCTGGAGCCTTGAACTTCCCGATGCATCCACTTCTCTCCCCACGTGCTGCAGGACGGCACCGGGCTGAAAAGATTCCTGCCTACCGAACACCTTGATGGCTGAAAGAACTTCAGTCTTTTCCATCCAGATCTGGTCTGCAGCATGAAAATGTGCAGAAATATGATCAAGATGAAGGTTTCTGTGTTTCTGGTGAAGTTTCTGTGGATTCTGACTGTTTGCACAGGAGGTGAGTGAAAACTGACAACATTATTAATTTAAAATTTGATCTACAGGACACAGTTTGTTTCGTGCTGACATGCAAACAAACAGAATTGATTGAATTAACTGATGTTTCCTTGCTACAGTCTCAGTTTTAAACAGTTGGTCTCATTAGCAGTTTGTCTGTTCGTGTCTGAACTCGTAGAAAGGGAGCAGTAGGGAACAGATTGGGGATGGTTCATTCATACAATATCAAAACCAGTTTCTAGAAGGTATGAATGTGGGAGTAATTTCTGGCAGAGAAAGTGTATTTATAAATTTACAGGTTATGAGACTGAACAGAGTAGTTGAGGACATACAGAGGTGGGACAGAAACAAATGGCAGAAATCAATCTGGGACAGTTTCTCCTCATAAAGAAAAACAAATGATGACATTAGATTATTATTTTAACAGGAATTAGGGCTGTTTGATTCCATTTCTGCTAACAGATCCTTAAATCCAACACAGTGGACCATGACAAGATGAATCTGACTATATTTTGTATGTTTCCTGCCGTCAACAAATCAAAGGAAAAACCAACATTTAGCAAATCACATAAAAACCCTGATCATGTTGATTTACATACTGGTTGCTATTTATCTTTACATTCAAGAGAACTTATTAAATGATAAAATAAGAGTAATACTGAAATTCTACTCATGTATATCTAACAAAGCATTACAAATATTCCACCAGTTAAACACTTATTGGTTACTGATTTTATTGTCTCTTGACAGCCTCAGGTCCCAGAAATATTTATGAATCTAAACTTCTTGAAGTTTCAGGAATCAGAAAATGGAGATTGAAAGACCTGAAAACATGAAACTCATGTTTACAGAATTGTTGGTTTTATTGTCTTGTCATTTTCATTTACTGTGTATTGTTTAGTTGTAATTATTATTTCTCAGTAACAGGCGGGACAAAAGCTGCACAACTCAATCTAAGTGTGTTTCTGATGCAGGTCTGAGTCTCTCACTAACATGGTCTTTACCTGATGTTGCAGATACTGAGGTGTCCTGCGTTTTTACGGAGAGATGCATCTTACCGTGCAGCTTCCAGATCGCTCCTCAAGTCGTCATCCACTGGACTCATTTGGAAGCAGGACTTGGTGTCCACTCGTACTACGACAACCAAGACCAGCTTCAAAATCAGCACCATATCTACAGAAACAGGACGTCACTGTTCAAGGCCCAGATCCCCAGAGGAAACGCCTCACTGCAGCTGACAGGAGTGAAGGTTCAGGATGAAGGCAGATATCAGTGCTTCATCAGCACCATCAATGGAAACAAGGATTCTTTTATCAATGTAAAAGTGGACGGTATGAGAACCATCAACTAACACAGCAAACACCTGAGTTCTTTGTAATTATTGTGTAACATACACCACCAGTCAAAAGTTTGGACACACCTTCTCATTCAAACACTTTTTTGTTTACAACATAATTCCATATGTATTCTTTTATCATTTTGATGTCTTCAGTATTAATCTACAATGCATAAAATAACGAAATAAAAACATTGAATGAGAAGGTGTGTCCAAACTTTTGACTGGTCGTGTATTTCCCAAAGAAAAGCATCAAATATATTGTTGAATGAACATCAAAGATCTTACTTTTTCCTCTTTTGCAGCTCCAGTCCATAAAATCAACATCCAGCAGGTAGAAAACAGGATCACCTGCAGCTCAGAGGGGATCTACCCTGAACCTGAGCTCACCTGGTCTACCACACCTCCATCCAACATGGACCCCCACAACACACCCACAGTCCAGCAGAATGAAATGCAGCTTTACAGCATCAGTAGTTCTCTGATCCTCTCACACAGTGATACTGATCTGGTCCACATCTGCACCGTCAGCACTCCAACAAACAGGAAGAGAGCTGCTTGGAGGAAACTCGGTGAGGAAAACATCTCAACAATCCACTCAGATATCATTTACTTTCTTCATTCTTGTGTTTTTGTCTTCTATCATTTCAGCTCCTATCAATGGATCAACAACTGAAACAATCATCAGCTGCGCTGCCTCAAACTTTTCCTCCTCAGACCTCGTTTGGAGATTCAACCACCTTCAGATGATCCTGAACCAGAGCAGGACTGATGGCAGATCCACAGTCTCAGAGGAGTGGAGGCAGCAGGTGAAGGATGTGTCAAAGTCAGGAGACATCACACTGCAGGACTTATCTTCAGAGCAGGAGGGAATCTACACCTGTGAACTCAGTAATGCTGAGGAGATGCTGATAACTGACACCTCTGTGAAGATAAGTGGAGGTAAAACAGCAAAAGTTACTCCGATTATCTGGAATATGTGTTTGACCTGCAAACATCAAAGGTCACAAAACTCCACCATGAAGCTTCCAGGGACAGAATGTTAACTGGATCTTCTTATATTTCAGGGAATTCAGTCAATGTTGGAGGAATCATAGGTGGAGTGATCGGAGCTGTTTTGGTTTTAACAGCAGCAGCAGTCGGTCTGTTACTGTACTATAAAAAGAAAAAAGGTAAGAATATGTTCTTCCTTCACTTTGGTATTGATTTGTTGTAAGTAGTTTGTTCTGATGATGATTTCTGGACTCTTAACACTTCTCAGGTCAACAAGAAAACGGCACAAGAAGATCAAGCGGTGCAGAAACCATGTAAGTAGATGTTTCGCATTAAACTTGTCTGCTGCTCTGTATGAACTACAGTATATGAGGCAACATGTTAAAGGAGAAAACCGCTGTCGTGAAGGTAGTTTTCTGGGATGTTTCAGTCTCATTTCCATCAGTTATGTCCAACAACATGGTTTGTTGTATCAGCTACGATGATGATCTCAGTTCAACATCCATGAAATGAAAATATTAAAGTCAGTGAAGTAAAGACAAAATAGAAAATCAGATGGAGGAATCATGGTTGATGTCAAGATTCATGTTGTTCTTCACACTGAAGAAGAAGAATTAAGGGAACTGTTTTGGTTGCTATCTTTATATGTTTGTGGTGTTAAATTTTATTTAATTCTATTTGCAGGTCTACTAACTTTGAAGACACCTGAACAACAGTTAAACGTCCATCAGATGAATTTCACTCCAGTTTGGAACTATGAGGTTTGTCTGTACTGATGTGAGCTTGAACAAATTCTGGAGAAGAACTATAAACAAAAGGGGTTCAAGAAAAATGAACCTTTGCACAAATAACCGAAGGACTAAATTTGAAGGGTTTGTGAGTTTGAACAGAAATATTGAAGCAGAGCTTTAAGACTGTGAATTGTATGTATGTTGCTGCCCTCTGGTGGCGCAATTGTGAAAAAAGATGTATATAATAAAAAACGATGTGAAACGACAGGTTATGGGCCCAGAGGTCGCTGGAAACAGGCTGCTAAACACGGATTTTGTGCGTCTAAAACAGTGTTGTGGGATTCACAATGGAAGATAAACTGTTTATTGACAAGCTGAGCGGACCTGAGAACTGGGCAACTTGGAAATTTATTTTATTTTATTTTATTTTTTTATTTTATTATCCCTTATTAATCCCACGAGGGGAAATTCTGATTTTCGCATGTCTCCCCAGTTGGGGGAGTCAGAGCGCAGGGTCAGCAACAGTACAGCACCCCTGGAGCAGGAAGGGTTAAGGGCCTTGCTCAAGGGCCCAACAGTGGCCACATCGGGGTTTGAACTTCTGATCAGTAGTCCAGACACTTAACCGTTGCGCCACCACTGCCCCCAGTTGGAACATCTACTGAAAGCAGAAGGACTGTGGGATATGGTACAAGAGACGGAACAGCTAGCTGCAGATGCTAATGCTAACACTCGAGCAGAGTTTGAAAGAAAGAAGGAAAAAGCATTTTCAGTGTTGGTGCTAAATGTGAGTACACCCCAGTTATACTTGATTACAAGCTGTTAGACCACCAAGGAAGCATGGGAGACATTAAAAGCGCAATTTGAAAGAGACACTGTTGCTAACAAGCTGTTTCTGAAAAAAAAGTACTTCCGATGTGAAATGAAAGAAGGAGAAAATCTTAATGATCATTTGAAAAGAATGAAAGAGCTTACTGATCAGCTAAGTGCAATAGGTTCTGTGATTAAGGAAGAGGACCAGATTGTCACTCTCCTAGGGAGCCTACCACCCAACTATGCAACAGTTGTTACAGCTTTGGAGACAAAAATGGACAACTTAACACTAAAGTTTGTCCAACAGGCACTGATAAATGAAGAACAAAAGCAAGAGCATGCTGACAAAGCACAGTGACCAGTGGTGCATCAGCCATGTCATCTCAGGTGTGTGGAAATGTTCAGGATAAGTCAAAAGCAGTGGGAGTAGATAGCCCCAGCTCATGGAGATGTTACAAATGTGGGAAGGAGGGACATATCAAGCGTGACTGTCCAAGCACAAAAAGAAAGTACAAAACCCTCAAAGCTAAAAGCATGATGTGTGAGGATGCAGAGGACTCATATGAGGGTGCCTTTGTTGTAAGTGAGTCAAGTAAAATTGAGCTACAACAAGGAGACTGGTTGATTGACTCCGGAGCATCAAAACACATGACATGGAACAAAGATGGACTTCAGCACTACCAGCAGTTTTCAGAGCCACAATCTGTAAAACTTGGTGACGGCAGAGTGGTTGAGGCTCTTAGACTGGGAAACATAAAACGGAAAATGTCATTCAGAGTTAGTGATGCAAAAAATGTCACTATGTATGATGTGTTGTATGTTCCCAAACTGTCTATGAATCTTTTCTCAGTGGGAGCTGCTGCCAAGAAAGGCAATACAGTGAAGTTTAAAAAATCTCGCTGTTACATATGAGGAAAGGATGGAACTCTTCATGGAAAGAGTCAACAGAGAGCATGAACAAGCTGAAAAACACTCTGAAGAAGCACTACAAGATGAAGAACATGGGTGAGCTGTCCTACATTCTGGGCATCTCAGTGATTCAAGACAAGGCAAGAAACCATGTTATACTTCATCAGAGACAGTACATTGAGAACATCTTGCAAAAGTATGGAATGGACAGTGCCAATCCTGTTTCAACCCCAGCTGACACAAACGTAAAGTTGAAAAAGAAACTTGAAGCCTGTATTGCACAAAGGAGACTCTCAAATGCTTGAGAAGAACATTTGCATATCAGCAGATTTTGAATGTTTCAGTCAGGAAAGAGGCCTCATTTAGCAAATTTCCAACCAGGTAAATGAAACATTTCTGTATCTGTTACTTTTAAAGCAAATAAGTGCTGCATGCAACATTATAGTACTTTAATAATGGAATAACTGCACTTTTTCACAGGTTTTCTTTGAGTTAATTGTTGATTGAGTTAATTTTTGATGAATCAATTAAAAGTGATATGACATGACTCCGAGGCGTTTGGTGTCCCTGGGGTGACACAATAAACACATTCGCTATTTATCTGTAATGTCAGGAATCTCCAGGTCAACAGGAGAGGCGTGTGTGTGGGTTGAATTTGCATCTGAAATGTATAACAACCTGCAGCTTGAGGCTCTTCATTTCACTACCTGGTCACAAAGCAGCTCAGTGTAACAGGTGAGAGTGACGAGGATCGCAGTGGTCGTGGACAGCTTCATTTAAAGCCCTACGAGGAAAAACCAGGTAGACTCCAACATGCAGACTTAAAACACACACACGCACGCACGCACGCACGCACGCACGCACGCACGCACGCACGCACGCACACACACACACACAAGGAGGCTGAAAACTCATTTTACTTTACTCTGATGCTGGGTCGGGTTCCATTCAGGGAGGAGTTTCGCGTCTCTCCGAGCCAATCAGGACGAGCGGAAACAGGTCAGGTAGATGAAGAGGACCTTAGAGGGAGCAGGCAGGGCAGAGCAGCCACCAAGCCAGCAGGTAAGAGAGCGCACACACACACACACACACACACACACACACACGTTCACACACACCTTTAACCCTGTGAGATCACACCTTGTGGTTATGCATCGGCGTGTAAATGTAGATATACCAGCATGACTACTTCTGTGTGCACGCTCGTGTGTGTGTGTGTGTGTGCGTGTGTGTGTGTGTATGTGTGTGTGTGTGTGTGTGTGTGTGTGTGTGTGTGTGTGTGAGTGTGAGCAGAAATAGGCCAGTGCCATTTTAGTCACTGAGATTAGTGTTTGATGAAGATGAGGCTAAAAATGACCGTACATGTCAGCAGAGACATCTGTTATTGTCATATAAGCGGACAGTTTAGTGTTTTATGCTTACATTTTTTAGTTTTTTGAATGAAGTTTGGTCTTGCAGGACATTTACTTGAACATGTTACAGCAATTATAGCTTAAAAACTTTAAAAACAAGCTGAAATCATGATAAACATTAATGAATATCACAGCAGACTAATGTGTTTTAATGGTTCAGCGCTAAAATGCTTCTTTTTTTTGAATGAAATTTGGTGATTCTATGAAGTTACTTCAGCCTTCCTTGAAATCAGGGCTACTATTTGTCTTTATAAACATTTCTGAGTATATTATAAGGAGTAAAATCTGTATTCGAGTAGCTAACACTTAAAAGCTATTTTATTTAAATGAACATTGGTTCTGCAGGGACAACATTGAGGTTTAAAGTGACCATATATGTCAGTGGAGACATCTGTTATTATCATATAAGTGGACAGTTTTGTGTTTTATTCTTAAATTTTTGATTTTTTTGAATGAACACTTGGCTGCGTAGCTCAACTTAATAGCTTAAAAACTTTAAAAACAAGTTGAAACCTGTGATACTACTTATCTTTATAAACATTTTTGAGTATATTTTAAGGAGAAACTTCTGTATTAGAGTAGCTAATGCTTAAATGCTCAGTTTTTTAAATGAACCCTGGTTCTGCAGGGACAACATGTACTTTAATTATAGGTTAACATTTAAAATAAAGGTGTTGGAATCAGGGATCATACTTGCCCTTATAAATGTTTAAGAACATAATTTAAGCAGACATTTTTATGTTTGACTATTTCGTGCTTAAATGGTCAAGTTTATAAAGTTTACTCTTTTCAGGACCATCTTTTACTTCACTGGAACATTTCATTGCTTTTTTAAGTTCACAAGGTCTAAACATTTGTGAATTTCATATAAGCAAACTGTGCTGTGTTTGAGCGCTCTGTACTTAAGTCCTGCATTTTTTAAATACAGTTTGGTCCTGCAGAGAGAAACGTCTTCACTCTTTAGAACATTTTACTGTAAATGCAGCTTAAAACTCTTACAATAATGTTCAAATCAAAGACTACACCTGTCTCTGTGAACATCATATATGCACAGAATTGTATTTTTCATGCTTAAAAGTTTCATTTTTGTGTGCTATTGGTTCTTGCAGGTCCATTTATTGAAGTCACTAAACACTTTGTTGCAACTGTAGCTAGAAAATCTTAGAAAGATCCAGGCTGAAATGTGTCATTTTAAACATTTGTGAACATCATTTGAACATTTCTTGCTTGAATGTTGCATTTTTTGACTAAAATTTAGTGAAAATATTTCACTCATTTGCATGAAAACCTTTACAAGAAGGGATACTTGTCACTATAAACACCTTTGAATACTATACAAGCAGACATTTGTGTTTTGTTTGAGTATTTTATGCTTAAATATTATACCTTTTGAGTGAAGTTTGGTCTTGGAGCTTAATGAATTCCCTTAATTACAGCGTTTCTAGAGCTCGCTGCTGCTGTTTAACGATGTTTTGGTCTGTGCGTCCACGTACGTGCGTGCATGTGGATAGAAAGCAGGTCCCTTCGGTGTATCACGCGTCTATTTATAGTGAGAACAAATCCCAGATATGAGAGGAATCCTTCCACCACTTATGAGGCGGCAGAGAGAGGAAGAGAGAGGGTGGAGAGAAGACGAAAAGAGAAAGGGAAAGAAAGAGATGGAGAGGAGAGGCGAAAAGTGTGTGAGGGATAGAAACAAGTGAGAGAAGTTGGTGTAGAAATCAACTATTAGACGATACAGTTCTGTGTGATCAGCTGGTAAGTTACATCATCTTTATGTTATGTTTGGATCATGTGCTGTGCTTTTAATAGTGGACTATTACTGTCATATTCATTCAGTGTTTTGGAGCTTTGAAAGGAATATTGTGGAAGTTTTCATGGACCAGTCAGAGGTTAGTTTTCCAGAAATTAAGCTGAAGTCATTATTTGGTTGTTATGCCAAAACATAAAAAATAAGTAAACTATTTTGTTCCATTGTGCAAATATATAATGTTATTCTGAAGTGATTTATTCTTAATTTCAACAAATACCAAAACCAACTTTTCTTTTTGTGCCTTTGGTGCTCTAAAGGTTTAACATAAGTTGTGTTTCTATAACATACTTTTATGCACATTTTAGTATATTCAGTCATATTTTGTCATTCAAGTATTTTGAAGTACAGAAAAACTTAATGGAAACAATTTTTCTTTAGGTTTTTACACTCCCCCAAATAGTTTTTTGTTGCTTTGTCCTCCCTCCTCCCCCCAAAAAGAGAGATAACGTGTACACTGAGAGATGGAAACTCACTTGACTGATCAGCTTTCTCAGCTTCTTTTATTATCTTTGCCTCAGAACAGCATGAAACATGAAAGAAAAATTACAGCTTTCCTGACTGAAAACTATTCCTAAAGAATTCCCTCCATTTTTGCCATGTAGATAGCCAAATTTTTGTGTTTTTTTTATCGGTTGGAAAGCGTTTTTTTTCCCCTGGATTCTCTTTAATACAGTTGTGTGTGATGTAGCTTCACTGCCACCTTCTGACAAACTGGGCAGCCTAGTTTATTCAATCCAACAGTTAGCAAACTCAATTAGCCTTTTTTAAAACAAAATGTCAGGAGTTTGCTACAATATGCTTGATAATTATATATAAACAGCTATATTTTACTTTATTTTCAAACATTGAATGAGAGTACTCTCATGTCTGCATCTTAAATGTGACACTAAAGCCAAGAGGCGAGGCCAAGGTAATTGCTGGTTTGGGACTTGACAAACAGCTAAGTTTGATAGTATTTGATTAACAAAGTGACAAAAGTTGTCTTTGTAGTCATTTGTATATGGAGCTGCAGCTGTTTGAACTGTTCCTGGAAGTACAGTAATAACATGCATGGAGACGTTATGATTCTGCAAGATAGCAAGCAGGACTAGTGAGCATTCAGAAATCTATGTATTTTCCTTTTATTTCTGGACTTTTTATAAGCTAAATTGTTTATTATGCTTAAATGAAAGAAATTCCAATTTACAATACTGGTCAAAGAATGTAGTTGGTACTTTAATTCTCGTTTTTTTAGGCTAAAAAACATTCCTTTACACATACTGATGCACTTTAAACTACAATTTATTTATTTAAATTACACAAATTGCACCTGCTTTTCTGTGAGACATTAGTGAACACGTACAGTAAAAGTGAAAGGGCTAGTCAGGCTCTGCAGTGTGGCGTCAGCAGGGCAGCTGCTGCTCATAGCCAACATAAATATCATCACGTTGTGTAAGCATGTGTGTGTGTGTTGTGTATTCTGGGGTCCGCGCTTTTGCACTCACGTCAAGGACAGCAGAGCTTTTACTGTGTGTTGTTGCCCAAACAGCACCCTGGAAACCGATGGGGATCTGCTCCTCTGCACCTCTGCGCTACTCGCAGATAAGATAAATAGGCCATGGAAACTTCTACGATTAGGAGCCACTTGGGCCACTGTTGATCTGTGAAATAGCTGAGGGGAGGGAGGAAGTAGAAAATAACCGAAAACGGCCCGAGAGAAATTGAGGAAGAGATGAGGTCTCCAAATTTTGCTTCTGTGAATGCAGTGTGCTCCTGTAAGACGCCTGTCTGCTGCAGCGAGGTGGAAATATCTGCATACATCCTGCCAGTTTTGAATAAATCGTTCTTTAAATTAGCTGCAAGGCTCCAGTGTGGCCATGCTGTTGAAACAAAAATAGTTTAGTTAAAAAGATACTGATGCACTTTTTCTAAGTTGGAATACACTACTGTTCAAAAGTTTGGAGTCACTTAGAAATGTCCTTATTTTTAGAAGAAAAGAAGTTTTTTTTTCAATGAAGATAACATTAAATTAATCAGAAATCCAGTCTAGACATTGTTAATGTGGTAAATGACTATTGTAGCTGGAAACAGCTGATTTTTAATGGAATATCTCCATAGAGGTACAGAGGAACATTTCCAGCAACCATCACTCCTGTGTTCTAATGCTACATTGTGTTAGTTAATGGTGTTGAAAGGCTCATTGATGATTAGAAAACCCTTATGCAGTTATGTTAGCACATGAATAAAAGTGTGAGTTTTCATGGAAAACATAAAACTTTATGAATGACTCCCCTCTCGATTCCTTTAGTGCCTTTGAGTAAGTGTGGCATTTGAGTAAAATGAGGTCAGTTAAATAATAAATTGATTTGTTGGGGTGTATGTTGTGGTGTGTTTGTTTCTTTGTTTGTTGGAGTGTTTGGTTTACGGTTGTGGTGCTGAGCAGTTCACCTGTGAACAAGAGTAGCAGGTGATGCAGTAGAAGGTGTGGTGGAAAGAAGCAGGGTGAACTAGTTAAGCAAACTGTGCAAATGCACTGTTAGTTTATTGGTGTAATGTTAGCAGAAACTTACCTCTACCTGTCCTCTTCCTCTGAAGGTGTCCGGGCAAAAGTATTCCCCAGGGGTTCCGATGCTTTTTATTAGTTCCAGGAGGAAGGTGCCATGTGGGAAGTAGTTAGAGGGGAGTTTGGGTTTTCAGTTATGTAAATAATTATTTAAAGTATTTAAGGGGGGTATTTATTAAATGAGGTTTAGGTTGGTTATACTTATTGAGTGATATTTGCAGTTGGTAATGGGTTTTATGATAATATTTATTATCTATTTATGTGGGTCTGTATTGGTATTTAAGTCAGTGGAGGAAGTTCCATGGTGGTTCTTTTTGTTTGGTTGGAGAAACATTTCTGGTGTATTGTCTGGCATTATAGTGTACAAATGACAATATAAAGAAAATACAGATTAAATCTCCTGGTTTCTTTATTGGTTGCCTCCACCACTTTGGTGAGTTGACACCATTAAACGTGGCACGGATTCATGACCCCCTGAGGATTAACCTTAACTGTAACTGTGGTGATCCAATGATTTTTCATCTGGCACCATTAGAAGTCATCAAAACACTGACTATATTAACCCTTTGATGCACAACATGGGTCAAGAGATAGCCATTTTCCATTGAATATGGGTCACTTTTGACCCAAGTTGTGCATCAAAGGGTTAAACTTATACAATCATATATATAAGATATGTGGGATGTTTAAATTCCTAAAGTTTGCACCGTCGGCTACAAAACTCCAAAGGGAAATCAAATATGTGCGAAATGAGAGACTAAGACCTCATAAAACTTGTGTTACTTCTGGTTGTATAGCAACTAAAAAGTATTTACATAGTGTTCCAGATGACAAACATTTTGAAAACAATCCTCAAGCTACTGGAAAAAAATGGTACTGTGACCAGCCAGTTGTATAATTCCTCTTTCTGTTGAATTTTATTTCATTTTTGTCTCATTTATTTTAGTTGTGTAGCTTCTACAGCCATTGCTGCCATAGCAAAAGAATTTCCCTCAGCCAGTTATTGAAGCTCAAGTATGTGGGATTGTAGAAACAGCGAGAGCAAACTGGATTTTACAGGTGTGCAACCAAAAAAGTGTCCTCCCTTCACAGCCACTCCTCCGACACACATGAGCGAGCAGCTGGGAGGACTAATCTGTGAGATAGAGCTCTGGTAGGGAGTGGAGCAGACAGCACGTCTCATTCACTGTAACCTATAACCTTCACCACACAAAACAAAACAGAACAGATAATTACAAACAGAAAACGGAACCACAGCATCATTTTTCACGCCCGTTGACTCCCGTAGCTGCCGCCAGTGTGGAGGAGCGACTCATGTGACCTTTTGCTTTATCAAAACTTGTTTTTGTGGTGGCTTTTTCTACTGCTATCTTTGTGTAGCAGTGCACAGTGTTGCAGGTTTAGGTGGCAATAAAACGTGGCTGCTCTTTGGGTGCTATGCTAGCTTTAGCTAACCATTCAGTCATCTCATGCAGACTCAGTGCAATGACTGGACTTTTTAAAGGTCTGAGGGCTTCGCAAAACAAGTTTTTTTTTATTTGTTTAAGTGCTGACACCATGTAAAGTGTGTCCTGGAATACTTTGCATATTTAAGCTCAAACATCCTTAAACATCATGCTGGAGTTTATCTCGGTTCTTCCCCTTCGTTCAGGATCAGACTCTGGTTCATTCACAACTATATATGGTCTGAAGACACGTCTGCACAGGAAGTCATATAACTTTTAGTTCTTTCTATCTCAGACATGTCAGATGGGAACAATGCCATGCTCCTGAGAAGGGTATCTTTACGACTTTAAATCTATTTCTGCTGTTTTACACATCGCCCAAGTTATGGAAGTGCTCAGAACCCAACACATAGTCACAGTTAAAGATATGAAATGAAGGAAAGTAGACTAAAACTATGACCTAAACCATGTGTAGAAATACAGATTGGGGATGTGGGCACTGATTTCAGGTTTGGCCTATTTTTTTTTTCTCTCTGTAATCTTACCAGATATTGTCTGTAATTTAAGAAAACGGGGGAAATATAGCAGAACAAAAAAAGAAAGAAAGAAAAAATTATTTTCCTTTAAAATACATATATTTTCTTTCAAAATTATTCAAATACAGTAAAAAAATAATAGTATCATGTTCTGATAAAAATGTTTTAAAAGAATTAATTACTATTTGTGAAAATGCAGGTTTTTGACACAGGCATCAGTCACATTTTCTGCCTCTATTTGTTTGTTTGTTTGTTACAGCTAACATGTCACATTAATATCATTTTTTCCTATGATTTTACTACTTATTATCTGTATTTTGACACAACAGGGAAAATCTGTGGAATTCTAGTTTTTTCTACCTTTTTTAATCCTTAATATACACAATATTTTTTTAAAACAAAACAGAAAATATCTTCAAAATGAGGATATTCATTGCCAATTTCAAAACAGTTAAAAAAAAAAAAAAAAAAGAAATTCTGCATTCAGATGTTGCAAAAGAATGAATTACTTTTGGTGAAAATACAGCTTTTTGATGTGGACGTTATTTCCAGTTTAAGCCAACATGTGAATCAATACCTATTTTTCTGTACTTTTAATTGTTAATATCTGTAATTTGACTAAACAGGTCAATTGTTTAAAAAAATAGTTAAAAGCTATAAAAATGTTTGTTTTTATACTATAGGATTTGAGTATATGATTCCATGAAATAACATATAACCATTAGTATAAAAATGAAGGTAACATCATTGCATTAATAATAATAGTCATGATTATACTGATTTAAACTGAGACCAATGTAATAAATAATCTACATAAATAATCTACAGTCAGTTCCTGTTGTTTCTGAGGTACACTAATAGAGGACGTCCTCTCTACAGAACACCTGTACCTCAATACAAAGGTGTCCCCAAAGGTGAAATCCAGGCAGTTTTATTTTGACAGTCTCTCTGTCTCCCTCTCATGAATGATTCAGAGAACAGTTCCTCTACCTGCTTCTCTCTGTAAAGAGTCGCTAAGCAACTGAAATGGTATCCCAGGCCTCCAAAAGCACAGGAAGCGAGTCCCAGTGCCCCCAACGTGCACACACACACACACACACACTCCCACAAACACACACAAGGACACACAGCTGAATGTGTGTGATCTGTGCTTCCTGCAGGTCAGCGGACTCACCGGGGGGATTATGTCCAAACCTTCGTCCAACGTTAAGGCCCTTCAGGTAAAACATTTTTCATCTGACGTGATCTGCAACTGTGTGTGCGCATGAAAACTTCCGGCAAGAATTCAGATGACGCTCGCTTCCACATCAAAGTCTTTATTCGGGAGTACAGAGTTCAGACTGTGCATATGCAGTATCAAGGCTTTATTAGTGCAGAGTTTCAGCGAGGCGAACATATGCAGAGCGGTCTGTTTGTGGCGATGGCTTTGTGTGTGCATGTCAGAGAAGGCTTCCTCCGTCATCCCTCTTCTCATTGTGCTCGTTTTCATGTCTAACCATGGGATAGGCATCAGGACAGTGCAGTACAAACATGAGGTTCGTAGTTCAGTCTCCAGCAGAGAGTCCATCGTTAGTTTATCACAAACGACAACAGCGGAACAGCTTCACATTATAAACACCTGAATCATAAAAACTCTCTTACATATAGAGTGCTTTGCACATTTCATGTCATAAATAACAACTCTTTTACTTATTTCAGCGTTAAACATCTTCAAAAGCATATCTTACATGTGATAGATATTTTTCAGACAGCTATTGCTTTACATTTAATCACCACAGTCTGAAAATCCAGAAACCATCCTTTTAGTTCAATATAACTCAACAGATTGAAAATTCAAAATTCACATGATGCCTCTTACAATGTCAGCGTGTTCTACTTGTATTGGGGCTTTTATTTTCTGATGACAGCACATTACAGTTTTTTACAGATTATCACAACTTTTTTACAGTATTTTTTAAGCAGGAAACTCTAATTTTACGCATCAAAGTGTTGGGAATACCAACGCATGTGTGGATAAAAGTCATATAAAGCTTCTTAGGGTTGCACAAGGTCACTTCAGTTGGATTTGCTTTAAAATGTAATATAATTTCTGTTGTGGCTAGCAGCTTGAGGCTACCATAGACTGTAAACATGGACGTAGCGACCATGACGTCACCCAGTGGTTTGCTGACTACCCTTCTGAACCCTTAAATTTGACATTTTGTCATCGCCATATTGATCTGTTGAAGCCCGAAATGATGAGCAAGGGTTGGATCTTACTCAAGGGCACAACATAATAGTGGCCTGTCAATCTGAAAGTAGCCCAGCCCTAGAACATTTTCAGCTTCATCATCTATTTTACTCTGAATGGGACCATAACTTACCAAACTGAACATCATCTTGTATTCAAGATGTCTTGAAACAAGCAACCGAAACCAAAAACACATGAGGAAAATGTTTACTGAGGTAACAAATGAAGGCTATTTTCTCATAGATTTCAATCAATTGGATTCCCTTTTTCAACCAGTGGAGTCGCCCCCTGCTGGCTGTTACAAAGAATGCAGGTTTAAGGCACTTCCATGTTGGTTTCGCTTTCCAGACCTGGAGGCTACGTCCATTTTTTATGTACAGTCTATGGTTGCTACTCACATAATGAATGAGCATAAGACGAGCTATAATAATCCCACAGGGGGACATTTGCATTATTACAGCAGCTGGTTGTAGATGAAAAAAAGATACGTATCAAGTATAGTTAAAAAGAAAGAATCTCCAAACAGAACTGGTGGATTGTGGGTAACGTAGGCAACAAGACAGGAATGAGAAGGGCGATATCTCGGGTTTTACAGCATCAAAACTGTCCATTGTGTGTCTGACAATAACAAATAAGTCGCTCTTTTACACCAACAAAAGCAGTTTTTTACAATGATCTCAGCAACAGTGTGACCATGAAAGCAGCAAAAACCAAAAAATTCCATCGACAATTCAATTTTCATCACTGTACTGATATAAATGGAAACCAGTGGCTGTCTGGAACCAAGAAAATCAATTTTTAAACCTGTAGTTAAGGGGTAAAACTTGCACAAACAGCAGCAAGGTCCTTTAATGAACAGCAGAATCAAACTTACTCCTGACTGTTAGAGACATTATGGATATTTTCTGCAAATGTCCACCACCAGAAACTTAAGTGTGAACATTTACGCCCAAGAGTAAAATCAAGTCTGTTTGATGTTTCTCACCCAGCTATGCAGATTTAAGGATTACACCTTGTTCAAAGATAGTCTGGGAGTGTTTCTTTATCCAACATATACCCTGTTGCCCCTAAAAGTCTAGGGTCTCCCTTTTTATCACAGTATTCCCTTCATGTTCACGTAATGCCTTCAGCAAGTTTAGTCAGCACAGGAGCTTAAGGGATTAGCTCACCTTCAAAAAAAAACGTTCAAAGAATTGATCGAAATGCAGCAGGTTACACTCTGTAGTTCAATATCAGCCTCCTCACAGAAACTACCTTTAAATGACTCCACAAACCAAGCCATGAAATTCCCCCTAATGCTTTATGTGATGAAGTTTGGGTCCAGTATTTACTTCTGTCGCACCTATTCTTCACTGCCAGTGCTTGGCTGCACAAATCCCCTAAAGCAGTCTAATCAGCTGTGGATGTTATTAGTGAGAAGATTAAAGATGATGAATAAGTAGATATTTCGAGCTTCAGTGCAGTTGTTTGGTTATAAACACCTGGAATGTGCTGCTTATGCTGTTTAATGAAGGTTTACGAGACTATAAATTGCATATATTTTACAGAGCAGCTGTGTTCTAGAAATTTGTCTCTTTAAGCATCAAGTCTGAAACATTTTCATTGAAGTATGTTCAATATTGTTGGGACTTTTTAACTCAATGTAACAATGGTGTGATGGATCAATCAACTCCAGCTACTTTAACAAGTCCAATTTTTATGGTTTAAAAATGGTGAAGCATTGAACTGTATGTGTAAAAACAAACACTGCTGCATTCAAAAATGGGTTTTAAAGCTAAATGGCTCGCAGCTAAAGGTCTTAGACTTCAGAAGTAGGGGTGTAATTAAACGACATTTCATTTATACAGCATCAATTCACAACACAAGTCATCTAAGGACACTTCACATTGGAGGGAAACCCAACAAATCCAATTATTCACTTTGAACAGAAGTTGGTATCAGTGGGAAGAAAAGATTCTCTTTTAGAAAAGAAACCTCCGGCAGAACCAGGCTCAGGGAGGGCAGCCATCTGCCTCAACCAGTTTGGGTTGGGATGGGACTATATATGCATTTAACCTGTTTGGTTCATGAAGTTTCGTTTTGTATAATATTGGGTTTCTGATCCACAAAGTTACTAGCATAAGTCCACTTTTGTCTATGTATTTGTCTTTCTGGAATAAGAATTGTGGAGCAGTCTTTCAGATATTACATACATGAAGGATTATTCTTTAAACCATTATCATAACAAGCATTTGCCTATTCTAAAGGTATTGGTACCTTTGAAAGTTAAATTGTCCAAAAGTGAGTGTACCCAAACTGTTACCAATACTCAACAATGGATTACCAACTAGGCAAAGCTGGAAAAAGCCATTTTTGCTTTATATTGTTTGGGTTGATATCATTTGATTAATCCCTAACTTAGTTTTGTAGCAGAACCTTGTGTCAAAATCTAGCTTTAAAAGCTTGTAGCTGCTTACAGTTAGTTTAACTGAAAAATCGACTGCTCAGGATACAAACTGGCAGAAAATGGCTATTATTCTGATATTTTTTGAATCTCCTTTGGCCATTGATCAAAAATATATTGAGTTTACCATGACAGAAAACTGGAAAACGATCGGTTACCATTGACTTGTTGGTGGACACTCTTTAATTAATAAAGCAGGCATTTTGGCTGCTGTGATTGGTAGTAAATGTCCTGCATAATGGGGGTCAACAGAGGCATTTTCTTTTCCAAATTAATCAGACAGTTGTTGGTTTCGTTTCCATTTTAACATCATCTGACTGTTTGTGCTAACAAATAGCAACAAAAGCCCTTCACTGTCACAGCTTTCCTTTAATAACGTGGAGGCTGACATGGAATTACAGCATGTGAGTTTTTGCTTCCTTCTAAATGGATTTTGAAGCATAATGGCTGAATTTTCAATCTGGGTTGAATTGTTTCTGTAATCTTTGGTTGCGCCGGGGGGAAGTGGGGGGGAATGTCAGAAGATGATTGCTGACGCTAAGCATAAAAACAGCAAACGATTCCAGCCAAAGCAACATTACAGCAATACGAACCTCCCCAAACATGCTGTGAAGGAGCCGATTTTTACCTCCCAGGAACTTCCCTTTTCCGACCTTAAAACCTTAATGTCTATAAAATATGCAACTCTTTCTTTGTAGAACAACATCCACTGACATCGGTGACACACAGCACACTCCCACTCTGTACAGCTGTACAATATGAGCTTATATACATTACAGTACAGTACAAAACAACACACATCAAATCCAAGTGACAGGACGCCAGGGCAGGCAGCAGTAGAACATCGAGTTAGCAGGCAGATCGCTGAGCTCTGCCGGCGTGTGAGAGTGTGTGTGTCCCAATTTTCATAAAGACATAAGTCCCTTTTAGGGACATGATACGAACCAGGAAATAGTGGTCACAACCAAAACAGGGGGTTTTGAGGAACAAGGACGAGCACACACACACTCACACACAAACAGGCCCAGACAGGTAACTTTATTTACTTAAGGGATGAAAGGCTCTCACTGGCTGTTCTTACTGTCCGTCAGGCTAATTTGAACATCCCGATGGGAGCTCTGCGTCCAGGGGCGGGACATCCTGTGAAGAGGAGAGAGGAGACGGTAGACACAGAAGAGGTGAGACATTTACACCCGTTGTTCACTTGACATGAAGATATCCGACAACATGGACTTTGCTTTTACAGCTGGTGTTAAAATGCGTCCATCTTATTCTCATTCTGCACATAGTTTGATCTCAGATTGAGACAGACATCAGTTATAACATCTAAATGTGTGGGATTGGTGTTTTTTTTCTTCATAGTCTGGTTACACTGATCATTATGCCAGTCTGACCACTTCCAAACATACCCTGACTGATCTGACATGTTTCCCTTATCCAAATGAGTCCAATCTGAATACATGTTGCACGCTAAGCCAGATGTAAATGTTGTGCAGTAGACAAACACTCTGGACTGTGAAAGCAAAACTCTATGTTTCGGTAACTAATAAAGACTTGCTTTGACAGACAGCGCAAGAGCAGGATGTCCAGGAGGCACCACAAAAACAATTAAAATAAAAGATAAAACAACAAGGCTACAGCTGCAAAAAGGCAAAACGCATTACGTCAATAATAATTACCAGTAAAATAATAACCTTAATAGTCATGTCATCGGTTGCATGGTTGGATTTAGCACCTTTCCCTTTTATCTAGCATGATGAATGTAACAAATGATATGTTGACTGATGCCGAATAAGATGATGGTGTTTATTTTTGAAATGTATTTTTCAGTTACAGAAAACAGGTTAAAGAGTTGGTAAATCTAGCTTTAGCTAAAGATAGCTGCAGCTAACTGGCTATGACTGGGCCTGCTTTTTATATGTGATGACAGTCCAGCAAACTTAACATGATATTTCATCTATATTGGTAAATTTCTATCACATAAAAATGTTTTATAATGGATAACAAATGAAAAACTGTGCATTTAAACCAATTCTTACAAAATATGACAACTGCATTTTATTTTTTTTATAGAAAAATAGTGTAAACTAGTATTAGCAGCTTGTAAGACTAAACAAACTGCTGAAAAAATACATTTTTCATGCATTAAAAGCAGAAATATTGCACACACATACAACATATAATACAATATTCATAGTATATTAAATGGTATGAGGCCAGAGCAACTTTCTGAAGTCTAACTTTAATCTGGACTCAAGAATAAACAAATAAATAATATGGTGATTCCCACTCATAGTTTCTGCTAGTGTTGGTATTATTTTCTCCTCAGGCTCATTCACCAGAGCAGCCCAGCGCTGCCGCCCAGACGCCGGAGGAGAAGAAAGCCTTGCCGGGTGCCGTGAAGCTACCTGGTCCTGCTGTTAACCTGTCAGAGCTGCAGAACGTCAAGAGTGAACTACGATGGGTCACCAAGGATTAACATGTAGGTTTCCCCACTGATCTATGTTTAAATGTAATAATAATGGTCATAACTAAAACCCAACATGAAGTAAAGTATTGAAGCAGCAACCTAAATAATACAATAAAGCATTTTTATTACTTCAAATAAGAAAATATTTCATTTTTTAAATCGTATTTGGATTAGTGGTGTCCAAAATAATCCCCATAGTGTCATTTCAGCTCATCTGAAGTGCTATTTTAATGAACAATACTGACATAGTTAGCATCTATACTAAAAAAGATGGATCTATCACATGTAGAATGACTTCCTGGGAACACAAACACTCTTCATTTCCTTGTGTTTAAATTGCATGTGATTAAGAAATTAACAGACCAGTGAAAAGTGATGGAAAATATTTGGTGGTCATCAATAAGTAGCTGATTAATAATGGATTCACCTCATAAAACATGATATGTTTCTCTTGTATGAGGTAATAGGAAAGTATGGCATCCTACAGATTGCAGATGTTTTACAGGGGTTGGTTTAAAATAATGTTTACCGCCAATTATCTTTATAGAATAAGAGAGAAGTCATAGATAATCAAGTATTTTTATCTGAAATATGAAGAGTTTTAGTTTTAAATGGGATTTATTTGGGGAAAAAGTGTCATATTGTAGTTTAAAAGCATATTTTAAAGTGTGCTACAGCATCAAAACCAGTATCTCTATTTGGGTGAAGCAAATTTTCTGTGGAAATATTTGACATTTCTTTTGATGGTTACCCAGCACAGACAAGTCCAGCTTCATGACATGTCAAAAAAAATGGAAATTGAAACTTTTGCAGGTAACATTTCACTGTTTAACCAAACAAAACATGAACACTGGTGTCACTATGTCTCTGTGATGCTGTGATAAACGCTGAAGAACAGGTCTGGTGTGCTTTCAGTGCAGCTCGTCTCCACTATAATGACTTGCAGTGGCCGCTGCTCGCCACAAGGAGTCAGTGTGGGCCGTTCAAGCCTTTGTTTTGGTCAAGCAGTGTGTGTGTTGAGGCCTGTGTGTGTGTGTGTGTGTGTGTGTGTGTGTGTGTGTGTGGGCTGGACAGGTTGAGTCAGGCGCTATATTTATACTTTACAGGAGTGTGTGTGTATGTTTTATGAAATGAGTGTGAGCACTGAGGGGCAGTCTGTTCTGTGACTTTCTCAGCAGGACACCGAAAAAACCCACAATATCCAAACACTGGTGCTGCTCTGCCCTGCCCAAAGCATGTGGGCGAGCTGCGTGGGAGACAAATGAGAGAGGGAAAAGAGATGGAAAAATAAAAGCTGGTTCACGTTTTAAGCTATAAACACTTTGCACTGGGAAAATTACTTGAAACAGCAGCAGCAGAAGCAGCAACCACCAACTGATTTCTGCATGTGAGCTCCATGTACAGTATTTATCTCATAACACGAGCCAGGAAAGAAGAGCTGCAAGACAAACACACAAAAAACTGCTCAGAAAATAGCTCAGAAAGCACAACAAACAAAGGATAAAGTTCTTTTTTTTAAAAGCAACATTTTGGTTAGACTTTTGGATGATGATTTTATCAAGTTGAACCTCAACAGATGCTACATCTTGTGCAGTATGAAGCCAAAAGTATGTGGACGGCAGAAAATTACATTTTTTATACTTGTTTTTTTTAAATCACTGTTACTTATGGTTGAATTTTTTTTTATTTATCTGCTATTTTTATTAGTTTATTCTTGTATTTTTTTGAATATCTTTTTAATTTTTATTTATTACTTTTATTTTATTAGTTCCTTTCTATTTATTTTTTTTTCTCACTTGCCAGTTGTTCATACATCTTTCATCTCTCTGAGGACCAAATTTTTTGAACTTGCACTTTTAACACTGTTTTTATTGTTTAATTCCTTTTTAAAATTGCCTTACTATTTTTATTTTATAAAACAAAATATATTAATATATAATATAAAATATATTTTTATATTTATTTTTATCATTAGATTTTTCGTATTTTCTTAATTTGTATTTATTATTTTATTTCATTACTTATTATTGTTTTCTTTCTTTGTGTCAACTGCTAGTCATTCACACCTTTTTTAAAACTCCTTTTTTATTTATTCACTATATTTATCATTTTAAAAAATGTGTTAATTATTTTTACTATTTTATTAATTTTTATTCATTGTTCTAGCTGAGAATTCATTTTTAAAACTTTTTTTATGACTCTTACTTATTGCTTAATTCATTGTATTATTTATTTGCTATTTTATTTTTTGACTATTTTTGGATTCTTATTTTATATTTTATCACTTTTTCCTCTTTTTTGTGACATGCCAAATGTTCTCACATCTCTCATCTTCAATGAGTACCTTTTAAAAAATATTGAACTGTTAACACTTGTATTTATTGTTTCATTACCTCTTAATTAATTTTTTAAACATTTTTTTGGACTAATTTCTTAATTTTTATTAATCATTTTCTTTTATTACTAATGAATTATTTCTTTCTTTTTGACACATTTGTCCGCTTCGGTCGTCAACCAGTTATTCCCTAAATTGATCCCCTGAGCAAGAGACCCATTGTTTTAGTTAATAAATACATCACATGACATTTGAAAATACCATTTGCACTGAAAAACTGCCTGAAGAAGACATAATTGGTTAAAAACGTTGCACAACAGTGTGTAAACTCTGCCAAGATTTATCTCTTTTGCTCCAGCATTTGCAAAAAAAAAAAACAAATCAAAAAATGATCTTTAATGCATGTACCTGTTTTTTCTTCTAGCATTCACCTGAAATGACACCCACCTGTGATTGCCAGCCATCTTATTTTATAACTGCAGGTGTTAATCTGCTGCAATAACAGCCTCAGGTTTCTGACAGACAATTTTACACCTGATTTTTGGACGCTTGCTGCTTCCTGATTAGCGAAGTTGGCCGCAGATGTTGGCCGATGAGATAAAGTCTGGCTTGCAGCTCGTGTTGTTGTTCATCTCTAAATGTGCTGGATGGGGTTGTGAACTTTAAGGTTTAACTTCACTGCAACAAAGGAGCAAAACTGCAGACAGGAACTGTGCAAAAGTATAAGAGCAAGGCTGTCTACATACCTTTGACCATTTGTTTTTTTACAGAAAGTTTTTCATTCAAAACGTGTATTTTTTTGGCAATTTTTTTTCAAATGAGACTGAGAATAAAATGATTTTCATGAAATATTTGGATTTTTAGCTCAGAAAAGGTGAATATCCAATGATTTTTTTCTGTTTTTACAGTTTCTGGCTAATAGAATGTGTAATTTTGGCAATTTTAAAAATAACATGCCTTGTTGGCTCTTTCAACTGTAGAGTTCCTGATTTTTGTTGTGTGAAAGTTGGTCACAGCTGAGTTACTTTTGGCTGCTTGTTGGTGTTGAGGAGCTCAGAATTTTTTCTTTTTTTGCAGAATTTGGTTTATTTTTGTCAAATTTTTAAAATTGAGACATGTGGAGGATCCCCTGTATACTTTATTTACTAGTGCAGGAAAACAAAGCTAGAATATAAGCTAAGAATCAGGTTGAATGTTTAGTGGATTCTTTGTTTTTTAATTCACGAGCACAATGATTTTATAAAGTCTATATTCCGGCTGCAGGCTAATCTAGCAACTTCAAACAGGAGTAGCACAAAATTTAGCACAATCCTGTGTTTCACCTGCTGCCAGTAACATTTGTTGAAATATCAGCCTCTTTTCTGCACCACTGATGCTTAACTTGAAGCTTAAGAAGCGTCTGCATGACACAAACTCGACCCTTTGAGGTGGAAATAAACAGAAAATGTGGCAAACGGCGAGCAAGATCGAGCCTCAGCGAGAAACAGAAATGGGAAAGAAGTCAAGAGAGAGATAAGTACAGACAGATGTCATATTTCTGCACGGTGTGAATAAACCTCCTCCATGTCGTCCAGACCGTCACAGTCCTGCTGTCTGTCAGGGGCCACGAGAAAATCCCTCACAGTGTCTTTATCTGGCTTCTTCTTTTTTTCCCCTCCAGGACGCTCCAGCCAGGCGGAGAGGAAGACAGATAATCTTCATAGACACAGACTTGCTCACTGCTGCTGAAGACTGGAGCAAAAAAGACCCAACCGACATGTTTGGAAACACTAACTGCCCTCTGAAGCTAAGCTCATATTAGCTCTCCTCCGATCAGTAATCTAACAATAAAATCGGCTAATCTTGCAATGCAAGCTGATGCTGTTTTGTCACAAAATTTGTACAGAGAGAATATTCTGACTCTTTTCTGCTCTACTCTAGTGATATGTGTTACAGTCACAGCATAATTTTCTTAGATTTTTAAGTCAATGCTTTGGGAGGACAACTGCTGACAATCAATGTAAATTAAAGGAATCCTCGTCTAACTCTGTGGTGACCAACTTGAAAGACACTTCAGCCATTCAGCACTGATTTAGACTGATGCTTTCTAATTAATGGTTCCTTTCTGAATGTTGTTCATAATAACTGCTGGGGTTTAAGATCAATTGTACTGCTTTTTTTTTGGGTGGGGGGAATGGCAATGTGTTTGTTGTTTACTGTTATGATTCCCAGAAAATGATTATCATCAGAAAAACACTGCAATAAATCAGGATGGTTGTAAAAATCACGGAATCTGAAGTCGTTTTTATTCGTAGCTGCACCGTTACAGTAAAGGTGAAAACTGGTGTCATACAGAGTTAAATATTATGGTCTGATGTGGTTATTTTCCTCGAATGTACTCAACATTTAGCCACGCTGCTAGCTTTAGGGAACCTGATATTGGTTGGTTGATCAGTCCACAACTTTGGTTCCAACATTTCGGACGTTCCTGCTAACTTCGATGAACCCCTGACTTTTCCTCTACTGCCAGAGTTTGATATTTATGGATTGGATTCATCATTGGTCTAAAGTTTGGTAAAGATATTTATAGTCCCCAGAGGATGATTCATAATGACTTTGCCGTCCTCTTGGTTTTCCTGTAGCGCAACCAGCAACCATACGGGAACATAAACATTTTGTACATACTATCATTGTTTCCAGATGATGAACCCTAATAAATTCTAGAACATGAGGTTGAAATTTTAGGTTTGTCACCAACACATGGTGGATTGTCATGGTCCTGAGAGGTCGAATCCGAATGACTTTTGTGATCTTAATTTTTCTTTTGGCACCTACATTAGATAAAAATTTGGGGATTTTAGTAAAATGTCTCAACAACTATTGAATGTATTGTCATGAAATTTGGTGCCGACTTTTATGATCCCCAGAGGTTGACTCATCATAACTTTTGAGATCCTCCGGCCTTCCCTCAAGTGCCACTAGCTAAACATTTTTGCTTCTCCAGTATGAAATCTGAACCAAAATTTTACGACTTTTATGATCTGATCCTAACAACTTTCCTTCTACCATGAGCATAAGGTTGTTTTTTTTTTTTTTGAGAAATACATCTCAGCCTCGATGGGATGGATTACCAAAACATTTCTGAAGATTCATGCTGTGTCACCAGAGGCTGAATCCAACTGACCATGTGACTTCTCATACAGTAAAATACTATATCATTCAGTTCCAGATACCTGTGACTAAATGTTTTGTGTCTGTAGAAACTCTGACCTGTAAGTTGTAATGTGTAAATGATAAACTGAGGCATAATGTTGTTGAAATTGAACTGGTTTTTCTGAAGAAATTTCAGGTTGTTCATGATGTTTTGTAAAAAGGTAATTCCTTAAATTTGAACATTTTCAGAATGTACCTTTTTGCACTAGAACAAAGGAAAAATTAGGAGTTGTGATTATTTATAGGTTATTATGCTCTGATTTAACTGGTCCGGCCCACTGGAGATCAAATTGGGCTGAATATTGCCCCTGAATTAAAATGAGTTTGACCCCCCCCCCGGGTTAGAGTTTTCATTTATCCCTTGAAACATCTGAAGGTAGAGATTCTCATGGTTCCTAGAGGATGAATAATAATGACTTTTTTCTCGGCCTCAAAAAAGGTTGAAATTATTTGGTTTGTCGTAAAGCCAGTGGATCACATTTGATAAAGACAGTCATGTCTCTTTCTGGTTGAACTGTGCATGTATATAACATTTTATTCATAATTACAGACTTGTCCTTGAAACTTCAGTTCATTCTGAAAAATGTTTCATCCAAAAGGGTTCTTCTGTTCAGAACTGAAGAAGCTAATTGGCTATAGAAAATAACAGCAAGTACAAGGGAAGCTCAGTTGTATTTTACTGAATGCTTCTAGGACAACCTTGACCTGGATGACTGAAAAGCTACATACATAATTCTATACTTGCAAAACTGGTGCTAATTAGCAAATGTTAGTGTGGTAACTTGCTACATTAAGATAGCAAACACGGTAAGAAATCAGCATGTCAACCATGTCACTGTGAGAACTCTAGCGCTGCATGCTGACGTTACATTTAGCATTAATCTTGTTTTCTTGTCCTCTTAAAGGGGAATATCATCTTGCCGGTACAGCTGACAGCTGTATCCTCCAACAAAGACGTCCCGAATAAGACGACATTATGTGACAGTAAAGATTTTAAGGGGACATGTTTAAAATGGATTATTTCCTGGCTGAGACTTCCAGTCTTTTCATGTGGGTGTCAGGAGACTGACAGTAAACAGAGCGTGACATTGATTTAAAAAAAAAAAAAAAAAAGTACTACATTCAGGCAAAATTAAATAACTTGAAACTCTGACAAAACCAAATTAAAAATTCCTGTTTACTATGATGGAAACTGTAGCTTGGAGGATTCTTTTCACATTATTCACAGCGCCTGAAGAGGAAAACATGAGCCCTGATATCTCCAGCTGTAATTACTCTTGTATTGTGTGCATATTTAATGGGTATTCTGGAGCTTTTTAGGCAGAAGTAAGTGGGATCTTTGTGCATGAAGTCACTCTGATCATGACCTAAACCTCCAAATGCATCTGTTTCAGAGAGGAATGCTGCATTAAGAGACCCACATACCTCCCATTACAGCTCGGATCCATCATCACATCACATGTCCTCTTACACACCGATAAAAACACACACTCACACGGCAGCTGTAGCTAAGTTTAGCCTCCATCAGGTCACTGTGGAATATTCAGCCGAGAGAGAAACACTGCTGGCGTTTTAACGACCATACGGGAGGATCTGACACCGAGTGGGAAAGATTAAAAAACACTTTTGCGGCTTCAAAAAGACGCGAGGGCCGTTTTTCTCTTTCGCGAGTAGCTTGAATTTTGAACCGGCGTAACCCTCCCGTGAAACAAACACACCCACACACGCCAAACACACACTGGTCTCTGAGTGCGAGCCAGCAATCTATTCAGAGACGATGATCAGAACTCGGAGCAAAATGTGCTCGGCAAGAAGAGCGCAATAAAGTGATGCTATTTGCATATCGATGTGTTTGTGCAGCGCGCAGACGGCGGCACGACACAGTAGCTCCGCATTAATCAGACTACTGTAAACACTTGTAGCCTGATACCGTTCCTTCCTTGTTCCCCCCTCTCCCATCATCCCCTCCTATCTATCGCTGCATAAAAATAATAGCATGACATCCACGTGTGTGAGCTCGCCGGTCATAAAAAGGTTAAATGCCTCCCCGGAAAGGCCACGGCTTAGTCTAACACCAAAAGCAACGCGCTACTCTTGACACTTGTAAAATCTTTGACGGCTTGGCAAAACTTCCTCGGGTTTTGATTCGCACCTCGTGCCGAACCCGCCGAGTTGTGTCTGTGTTTCTACTCCTGTCACCATGGCGACGAGGGCGCAGATAGGTGGCCGTTGCCCTGGAATCTTGGGTGCAGACTCTAGCAGCTGTATTTACCGATGAGTTCATCCGCCGGGATAGACACTAAAACCCTGCCAGGCTCTGCCCATGTGTGTGTGTGTGTGTGTGTGTGTGCGTGTGATCGGTGTGTTTATCCATGCATCTGCTCATTGGCGGTCGCATGTGTGTGTATGTCCGATGCATGCATTTGGATGATACTCCCTCCCGGACGAGGAGGAAAGGGCAGCGGACAAGCACAAAGCCAACAGAGCCGGGGTATCACAGGAGAGGAGACAGCAGGGCTTTGGGACGGACCACGTTTTCGGGTCGAAGGGGGGCAGGACGCAGGATTGGGGCAGTTATTAACCTCCCTATCATGGTGTCACATGCTCGCTGCTGCAGACAGAGCAGGACGAAAACACAGATGCAGAGAGCTCGACTAAGGACTCTTTTCCACTCTTTCTTTTCCTCCTTCTTGCACTAACATCTCATTCCCTTCATGTTCTCCGTGCAGCTTGTCAGCAACATCTTCTCTAACTTCACTCTGCTGCTTTCCCACTGCTTTTAAAGTTTCCTCACCGCTGCTTCCTGACAGAGATTTTCCCTTAACTTGCTACTCTCTTGCCTTCTCTCTAACAAGCTTCCTCTCCTCCCTTCCTTCCTCCTTTTCCTCTCTTCTTGCCTCCTCTCTTCTGGATGGATAACTACTCCCTCCTCTACAGTTCCTCTCACAGAACCGGACTTCTCTCTGGTTTCCAGCGCCTGCGCTCCGAGAGGAAGATGTGCGATGTCGTCCTGGAGGCCGGCGGCGTAGCCTTCCCGTGCCATCGTGCCCTTTTGGCGGGCTCCAGCGACTATTTTTGGGCCCTTTTCGGAGAGACTACCGCAGAGAGATTAGCGGGCTCCGTTAGCCTCCCGGCGCTAACGCCTGAGGGCTTAGACGCCATGCTGGACTTCCTGTATTCAGGCTGGCTCAGCGTTTCGCTCACCACGCTTCCTGCTGTCCTGGAAGCAGCCAGGTACCTGCAGGTGGAGACGGCGGTGTCAATATGCGAGCAGTTCATGACTGATGGTTTAAACGCTGGGAACTGCTGCGGCTATGCTAATCTGGCTGAGCGCCACGCGCTCTCCAACGCACTGGAGGCTGCCAATCAAACCATCGCCATGGAGATGGGGAGGTTGCTACGGGAGAACAGGGACGATCTCCTCGGGTTGAACATCCAATCACTGCTGGCGGTGCTGGACGCAGACGAGATACCTGGTGCCAAGGAGGTGGAGCTCATAAGGCTGGCTCTGGATTGGCTGGATGAGAACGGGCCCCTCCCACTACTAAAGTCAAACCTGCTGTTGAGTCGCCTCCGCTTCGGATTGGTCGCCCCCGCCGACCTCACAAATCTCAGCCACGCCCACAAAGCCATGACCACGCCTTTAATCAGGAGCCAGCTGACTCGAGCGTTGGAGTACCACAGGCTGGGTGCAGCTCAGCCAATCAGACAGAGCAGACAATCGACTCTCAGAGCGTCGCCCAATCGCGTGCTGCTCGTTGGGGGCGGGTCCAGCGCCGATTGGCCAGAACAGCACGTGTTGGCGTTTGATCCCAGAAGCAGGAAGTTTTCATCTCTGGGTTTCGTTCTCCCACTGCGACTGAGGAACCCCTGCGTGTGCTCAGTGGGAGGCTTCCTGTTCGTGATCGGAGGAGAAGAAGTCAAAGAGGGAGATGATGATGGGAAGAAGTCCGTCACCGTGGCAACATCCAACCAGATGTGGAGGTACGACCCTCGCTTCGACTGCTGGGAGCAGGTGGAGTCGATGCTGGAGAGGCGGGCGCAGTTCACCTGCTGCGTGGTGGAGGATGTAATTTATGCCGTCGGGGGTCGACACACACATCCGGACGCCGACACACACTCCTCCGTAGCTTCTGTCGAGTTTTATGACATGTCCACAGGAGCGTGGAGGAGGGGAGCGCCGCTGCCTCAACCCCTTTACGGCCATGCCTCCGCCGTGCTCCACAACAGCATCTACGTGTCAGGTGGTCTCCCGGGCAACCAGGGAAGCAGCATCCATGGCGGTTACCATGGCGAGAACAGGGAGAGCAGCAGAGAAGTCCTGTTGTGGGACCTCAGAGGCAAAGTCTGGGAAAAGAGAGCGTCCATGTCCATCGCCAGGTTCGGCCATCGCTTGGCAACCGCCCACGGCTACATCTACGCCCTGCTGGGGATGTACGAGCCTTTCTGTGACATCGAACGCTACGATTCAAAGTCGGACCACTGGACGCGACTTAAACCTCTTCTAACCGGATCCTTCGACTACGGGATGGTGTCCACGGCGTCCGGGAATCTTTTTGTGTTCGGGGGGAGGAGGTGGAGCGACGGACAGGAAGTGATCGTGAAGAGCGTGCTGGAGTACGATACTAAGAGAGATCGCTGGAGGGAGATCTGCCAGCTTCCCAGACCTCTCACCGGGACTGAGTGCACTCTGCTGCCTCTGCCAGACTGAAGGGCACGAAAATGTGAGAAAAGTATGAACAAGTGATGAGCTGGTGCCTGGAATAAGACCGTTTGATGTAGTAGGTGCTACATAGCCATGAATCAAACCCTCAGTTTTCCACGTTGCTCAACATTTAAGCTTAGGTGTCTAAAACATAGAAAGGAGGAAAGTTTTGTGGCCTGCTTTTATATATTTTTTAGCAGATCTGAAAGTGAATTCCATGGTGTAGAGGAGAAAAATAAGCTTAAAGACCACCGAATATGTCAAACAATCACTAGTGTGAGGCTGAATTACCCAATGGCCGAATCTAACAGTGTGCTAAGAAAAGCCATAAACAGGGAGCTAAGAGGAGCAATAAAAGAGATTTTTAAGAATAAATAGAAGAGGAGGTGAAGAGATTTAGTGGGAAGAAGGCAATTCAGGAAATGGAAGGAGTCAAAACAGGAGATAAGGCGATGAAGATGGAGGAGGACGTCATTGAAACAGCAAATCTAAGCTGAATATGTTTAAAAAGTTGCAGATAAAAGTTCCGGTGTGTGGACATTCCTGTTTATTCAGCAGCGGTGCATAAATTAAGTTTTCTAGATAGAGAAGTAGAAGCAAAGCAAGGACACCGAGTGGCCCTTTTTCCTGGTTTGTTGTCTTGTTTCACCCACTTCTTCTGCACTGACAGTCAACTGGAGGAAGCAGGTTGAAGCTGCAGAGTAGAAAAAGCTTCAGGGGGGAATCTTACGCATGATTGGTGAGTAATAGCTCAGTAACCTGCTGGAGTTCATTATTCATGCGCTGTTATCCATTTCCACTTCATCCTCAATACACACTGAGCTGTCCACACAAACATTAATTATTCAACATATTTCATAGTACATTATAAATTAATTGGACGCCTCAGTATCTCCTCTGGTAATTATTGTCAGTGAATACATATATGTGCATACAGAAATGTTTAGATGCATATTTATGTTGAAACATTATTGGAATTTAATGTGTTGTTTTTTTTTTTTTGGCAAAGTTGAACAATTGAACATTCCAATTGGTAAAACTATGAATTCAGATTTTTTTAAAAAACACATCATTCAGTATTAAGAACCAATAAAACAGAACTCCAAATGTGATTAGCTCTGCTGTGTCTGTTTGAATAACTTTTAAATAAGGCAGAATTTTATGTTAATTCTTAGCAAACAATACAAATATTTGCATATTATGTGATTTAAGCAATATAATGACAGTGGGGACTTATTTTTTTCCTTTACACCATGTTTTTTTAATTACACAGACATATTACTGTGCATATAAATATTCTATCTCATATTCTTAATAAAGGATATATTAAAAAAGGAAAACGTTGCGTTTTATTCATATATCAGCCACTGCAGACCAACAAAGCAAAAATGAGCAGGTTTGTAGAAACTGATTAAATCACTCAATATTTAGTTATTGTTTTACAAAATAACCTTTTTTTTTTTAAAATTAAAAGTAAAAGACACAAGCTTTAGTTCATTAAATTTTGGGAAGTAAATGTAACTAAGACTCCCATGGTGCGTTTTTGCCTGAAACTTCTAATCACTGAGTTTCAAATAGTGCAAGTAAAGGTGCTGAGGGATGTTATTTAAAACTTAATGACAGTTTGTATTGATTCACTTTTGAATTCTGAGTCGCTATTGATAGAATTCAGCAGCTGTGGTGCAGATCGGTAATTCGTTGTACTGTAATTTGAGCAGTGAACCGAGAGTGGAGTAGAGTTTCCAAAACAAAGGATCTGTTGACAGTGATGGAAAGTAACCAAGTACATTTATCCATCCATCCATCCATTATCTATACACCGCTTAATCCTCACTAGGGTCGCGGGGGGGGCTGGAGCCTATCCCAGCTGACTCGGGCGAAGGCAGGGGACACCCTAGACAGGTCACCAGTCTGTCGCAGGGCTACATATATAGACAAACAAACACTCACACATTCACACCTACGGGCAATTTAGAGTAATCAATTAACCTCAGCATATTTTTGGACTGTGGGAGGAAGCCGGAGTACCCGGAGAAAACCCACGCATGCACAGGGAGAACATGCAAACTCCATGCAGAAAGATCCCGGGAAAGCCGGGACGTGAACCAGGGACCTTCTTGCTGCAAGGCGAAAGTGCTAACCACTACGCCACTGTGCAGCCCCCAAGTACATTTAGTCAAGTACAATTTTTGCTTATTTTACTTTAGTATTTCCATTTTATGCTTTTCACTACATATTTTTAACTGCATTTATCTGACAGCGTTAACTATGGAACTACTTTTTCTATTTAGACAGGTTAGCATTTAGATTTTCAAGATTTTACACGTTAAAAAGTAAGATAATAAAATAAAACTGTACACTTCATATAAAAGATGGATGTGAGACAATGTGGAAGCGCTTTAAACCTGCATTCTTTATAAGAGCCAGCAGGGGGCCACTCCTTTGGCAGAAAAAAGGTCAAATTGTATAGAAATCTATGAGAAAACCGCCAGATTTTCACTTGATTTATTGGCTCAGGAATCGTTTTCCTGATGAGTTTATGGTCTCAGCTGCTAGTTTCATGACTTTTTGAATACAGCACGATGTTTATTTTGTAAATTATGGTCACATTTAAAGTAAAACAGACGATAAAGCAGCGTGTGTATTAGGGCGGGGCTACTTTGTGATTGACAAGTCACAAAGATAACAAATGCCAAAATCAAGGTAATCCACAAAGCGTCATGGTCACTGCCTCCGTTTTGTATAAACAGTTTCTGAATACAGCTCATGGGTAAAGATTACATCAATGGTTTCCGACAAACTTGAACCCACTAACCATCTCTGATGCCCTCAGATTTATCTGGTGACACTTTGGCACAACCCAACCCTCAGCTTGTAAACCACTAAAATTAACCACAGAGCTTCAAATTAATCATTTAAAACAGGTTCCATCTTTGCACAGTAAACTGCTGCTTACACTTTCATCAAATAATATCATCGGGGCGTTTACTGCAGAATGAGTACTTTTATTTTGTTGACACTTCTGTACTTTTACCTTTCAATGCAGAACATTTAGATGTAAAATAATATTTTAAAGGTGTGATACTGGTACTTTAACTGAAGAATTTTTTGTCTCCCTTGTTGACAGAAAGTTTAGCAGTTGTTAGCGGTTACCAAATCAAAAAAAAAAAAAAAAAAACACCACAAAAACACTTTCATCTAAATGACCAAAACTTTATTGATCCACCCTCGTCTTCCAACAGAACACGTAAATAAATACTGTATTTTTAACCATAATTTATAGGTTGAACAATAAACAATCTTTACTCGATATGACAGTCTGTCCAACAAAAAGAGAAAAAAAATAAAAAGATAGAATTAGAGAACATCATCCAAGACACTTAGTTTGCACTCTATAAATAGAGATCTACTGTATCTAAAGATTTCAAACACAAAAACAGAAAAGGAATACTGGTTTTATCTACAACAAAGACATGCTACTACAACCAACCACGGGCAGCAGCATAAAGAGCATTCAAACCGAGTGTATTGTGTGCTTATTGGTGCGTCACCGTGTGTGTTTGTGAGTACGATTGCTTTCATAGTTTTTAATGCGGTGTCTCTGAGTCTTTTGGCAGCAGCGAAATACAAATAACAAACTAATATATTTTCATTAGCTCCATAGTTCAGTTTCTATGCAAATAATTCTTCATATTCTCTACGTGACATGCAGAATGCAGAGAGCCAAACGGCCTCCGAGGAAAAATCCACCCTTGGAAACTTTTTCACCGTAATATAAAATATAATGAATCTGGGGGTGATTTTATGATCTAAGATTCCATTTTATGTGCTTTTTGGCTTTAATTAGATTTTTTTTTGTGCTTCTTGGAAAGCTTTACTTTAATAAACGTTCCACTTTTATACACTTGACCATCTCTCAGCTGTAATAGTGAAGATGAGGCTGTGCATTGAAGGCACTGGAAGCTAAGGAAAGAGATTCCACGTGGTTAAATATTATGCAGTCTGTTTGCAGAGCAGCTGCTTCCACCATCATCAATTACTTTGGCCACTGTGGAGATCTGAGCTGCAAACATAAAAATCAACCACTCTTAATATTTTCAATGCCCCTTGGCAAAGAAATGGCCCCATAAAGTGTCAATATCTTTTAAATTAAACTACCAAATGCACAGAATGACCATTTTGCAACAACTATGACTTCCACTCTTGGGTCTTCTTCATCCACTTGGCGTTTGTTTAGCCCACAGTTGCTTTGTAATTTTATTCCTTGCAGACTTTGCTGTAGTCTAAGGATGTTATTTAGACAAACTGAGTTTTGCTGCAACAGTACACTATATGTGCACTACAGTAAAACAATAAATTCTGCAACACATTCAATCTGCAAACAGTTTATGTACACTATCGTTCAAAAGTTTGGGGTCACCCAGACAATTTCATGTTTTCCATGAAAACTCACACTTTTATTCATGTGCTAACATAACTGCTACAAGGGTTTTCTAATCATCAATTAGCCTTTCAGCACCATTAGCTAACACAATGTAGCATTAGAAAACAGGAGTGATGGTTGCTGGAAATGTTCCTCTGTACCTCTATGGAGATATTCCATTAAAAATCAGCTGTTTCCAGCTAGAATAGTCATTTACCACATTAACAATGTATACACTGGACTTCTGATTAATGTTATCTTCATTGAAAAAAGCTGCTTTTCTTTCAAAAATACATTTCTAAGTGACTCCAAACGTTTGAATGGTATGTTACGCAGAACAGAAGGGCAAAAGCTTACTTGATCTTGTTTTTCAGATTGAATACAGACCGTGAAAGCAGGGCCTCACGATCCGTCTGACTTTTTGGGTTTTAAGCAGGAGGTGTCAGAAAAGTTACCCCAGGGATAACTGGCTTGGGGCGGCCAAGCGTTCATAGCGACGTCCCTTTTTGATCCTTCGATGTCGGCTCTTCCTATCATTGTGAAGCAGAATTCACCAAGCGTTGGATTGTTCAGCCGTTAATGGGGAACGTGAGACAGGTTAGTTTTACCCTACTGATGATGTCTCGTTGCAACAGTAATGCTGCTTTAGCAGCGCTGTGGCTAAAGTGTAAGTTTGATTGATTTTAAGAAGATGCTCTCAAGCTGGATACAAGCTGTAGGGGATGAACTAATCAGGGCCTCTCCTCATGCTGTACTTTTCTCAGTCTTATGCAGTCATTAGTATCTTGTACTGCTTTATGTTATACAGAAGCAGCTTAGGGGTAAATTCAGTAAAGCAGATCTATTCACTCGCGTTCTGTCACCAGTCCTCTCGATGAGTATGATCTATTCCTGCTGGTCTACTTTCTCCGTCACACTGTCAGAGTCATTTCATTCTCAATTTCACTACTCTCATTTGATGTTTCCATTCTCTAACCCTCTGTTCTTTAAATTCATTGTAAGTCTGTCACTCTGCCTTCCATACTGTTGATTGTACATCCATCCTTCTTCACATCTCCACCTCATCTTGGTTGTCCAAGTCTTCTCAGCCAGTTTCCATCAACAAACTGCTAAAATACCATGATTTAGCGTTCGTATTGTTACTAAATACCCAAATGATCTCTCCATATTGAAGTATCTTCTCGAATATTGCCCATTTAAGACCTCTTTTGGGTGAAAATCAAGCTTTTTACCTTGTTAACCTGTCCATGTGGTGCGTTTTTATATGCTAGAAGACATGTTGTAGGTCAAATAAGCAGTAATCTGACGACAGACTTCAACAGAATCATAAAACCAAACCTGAGATATTAACATTGCCAATTAGCAGGGTGGCACTTTCTTTGTTTCCGGTTTGAACATGTATTGCTAAATTATTTTGATATTATAACTAACCATTGTGTAGCGTGAAGTTGTTTAACAGTGTTTGAGCAAAGTCATCATTTTAAGGCAGAAAGGGATTATTTTAACGTGAAAAACTTCTAAATGTGTAACTTTGGTGCACAAAGATGGCTGTTTAGGGGTTAAATCAACAACCGGAGACTGACTTTTACCATAATTGTGTGATATTCATATGGGAAGTCTTCAACAGAGGTTTGGAAATCAAAGAGCAACACGTCTCCGAGGTGTTTTAGAGCTTGGCCGTCCCTGCAGGAATCACATATGTGACTTCTTAAATGCACTGTAAAACCGTGTTAAAGCATTTTAGGGTGGATTTTTCCTTTAAACAGGTCCTATCCAGGAGGAGTGTGCATGCTTCAGGTCCAGCCCAGCACAGTACGGAATTCTACCAAACCAGCACGAAGGAAGGAAAGTCTCTAAAACTAGATAGAAAGTGAGACTATTGAATTTTAAAAAAAGAACCCTTTGCTTATTGTTGTCTGCTGCAACACTCACTGTACAGTAAATATCATCATAGACGTCAAGTATAAGGCTTGATAGAATACAACGGGCGTCACTCAGTGGCTATTATGGGCTGTCTATGAGACACTGTGCAGTCAGTAGGAACATGGCACAACAAGCTGGATGAAGAAACTACTCTGTAATACCACTCTGATGATGAAAAGTCGTCCACAGCTTCTTTATATGGCGTTTCCATGGTGAGTATTTGAGATACAGAGCACAAAAGCTAACATGTAATACTAAGGAATCGGCGTATCGTCCGCCTCCGAGTCAGCTGGAGTGGCTCGACCAATCAGCTCGTAGATTTATGTGACGTGAGGGTCGTCCTCCGACTTTGTTACCCCGCTGAAACCCTACTCCGGCCTCGACGCAGTCCGTCACCATCCGCGCCGATGCTAATCTTTTTTATCTACGACTGCGACGCCGACGCATGGAAACGTCGGCTGCAGTTTTGTTCAACTCGATCCAGATTTTAAGAGCGTTTTTTGAAATTTTTTTCGCGTCAGACGTGCGTCTCGATGTAGGAGTGCGTGTGGGAGAGCGAAGGCGTGAGCGGCGGCGGCGGCCCGGGGTCGGATTCGGCCGGAGAGTTGGGCTCCTGATTGAACAGCTCCTGATAGGCTCTCTTCCACTCCTGGAACTCTGCCGACGACAGCTGGGGATTGGCCAGCAGCCTGTCAATCAGCGCGAGCTCCCCCTCCCTGTCCTATGGGGATGCAGAAACACAGGAGGGGCGGGTCACTTTTTGATCACGACTCCTTAAAACGCAGACAGACGGAAAGCAAGACACACACTGAGGAGGAAACACTAAGGTTTGGGGAGATTTGACAGTTGATCATTTTATTCGTTTAGAGATATGGACACGAAACATCTATTTGTGTGTTTTATTTTAATTTTTGCAAATATTCTATGCATTTAATTTCAGTATATGGACTTTTCTTCCATGTGTACACACGATTACTGTATATAAAGTATGTTATTTGTCACATAAAGTAATGTAATGTGTGCATATAATAATCACTTAATGTGTACTATTTGGCAACACCATTAAATTACTATGAAGTACATCATTTTTATTGCCAATATACAAAATATATTTTAACTCACTTCTAGGATTATTATTCATACCTATTAAAATATTTATACTATTGCAGCATATACCATTATATAAATACACTGCAAAACACAGTGTGAATTTAAGTCTTATGTAGCGTATTCAATGTAAATTTACTAATTTCTAGTTAATTTCAGCTTAAAAAGTCAAATCTGTGTTTTTCTAACGTGAGCCATTTTAACTGAAAATGAGTTGAATGAACGAAAATCTGAGAATTCATTCAACTCATTAATTAAGTTTTTAAGAAGCAAAACAAACATAAACAAGCATTTTTTTCATTTGAAGCCTGAGAAAACAGTTTGCAGTTTGTTTTTAACGCAGGCTGAATTCATCCTTCATCATAATTCCACTTTTTTTTGCATTTGAGTGTTAAATTCAGTCTCTGCCCTTATAGACTAATAATAATTCATGTCACCATCACTGGCAGTAGCTCATCTTTACTCTGACTCTGGTACAAAACAGCTGAGACTGTAGCGCCTCCACGTTAACATAAGAACAAACTCTTCAAACTGAAAAGAAGTCTGTCAGTAACAGCTGTCAATGCGACTAAACAGCTGATTCATCTTAATGTTTTAAGTTTGTTTAACTAATTTAATCAAGTCCAGTACACTTAACTGAGCCTTTTCTACAATTTCAAAACACATACGTTGATTTTAAACCAATTAATTCACCTAAACTGTTGCTATTTCTCATTTTTAAAGCAGAAAGGGATGATTTACTGTGCCAACTAAACTGCAGTTCCAGTATTATTGTCCTTACTGTAAACACACTAAGGTAGTATTACAAATGTACCCTTATTTAGCAGCTTGTAATGTATTTTTTGCTGATCTTACACACTAAAACAATAAAATACTATAAATGTACTCTTGTAGCATGACAAAATGTTCAACATTGTCTGGGATTACAAGTAAAAATGTCCTGCGTAAAAATACATAAGTATCAAAAGCATTAAAATACCCTTAAAGTACCAAATGTAAGAGTACTCATTGTGACGAATGACTCGTTTCATAATATAAACAGTATAATATTGTTGGATTGAGCTGCAGTAATGTAATCATTGTTAATCACACATCATAAAGTACTACTTAATTATATTTTAGATTTCTAATTTGTTTCTGACAAGTGGCTAAAATTGTCAGAAAATGCACTGAAAAATGCAATGTAAGTGTATAGTGTGTATTAAAATACCATAATATGGTGAAATCAAGTCAAGTACAAAATGTGCTAAAGAAGCCCCTATTTATAAAAACATGTTTCTAAAGTAGCAACAAATGGATCTTTTTGCATTTATTATCCCTTTTAAGTATACACTAGTGTTAATAACATATTCATGGGTTGCCAGGTTGTGAAAAATGTCCTTTTTCCTCCACAATGATGACTGTTTTGTCTTTTTAGCTTCTTAATCAGGAATTTAAACAATGAAACCATTTGTTCAGTTCCTTTCTTCAATGAGAGACATTGGTCGGCTAATTGCAGACGACTCTGGCTTCATGACTGATTACTTTATCGACGATGGCTAATTAGAAAGTGATTTCAAAGTTTTCTAGCTAAACCAAATGATTAAATGTTTGCCTGTGAGTTATCAAAAGCTAAATAAACCATTTAAAAACCAATTATCTGACAAATGTTTGCTGAACGCCAGGATATTTTCCTCTACTTAATTGCACTTTTCACAGAGCTGGGATGTTTGCAACAGCAGTTATTAGTTTATATTTACAGCAAATATATGAAGTGTTAGTTCACAATAAAGCCATAACTTTAATGAGTAAATACACATTTATAAAAGGAGCTACTTTCCTTATTTACAAGGGAAATAAATTGATGATTGGACATTTTGTACAACTAAAAATCAGTGAAAAGTACTGATTAGATTCTCCACAATTCAACCGTTCAATTGATTTATTGAAAAGTCTCTGGCTCCCACAATATTAGGTGTAGAGGTCTGAAATTTCAAACAGATGTGGTTGATAAGATGCAGAATATACACTGACATTTGCATGATTCTGGCATAAAGTGTTGCCTAATTACTGATGTTCAAATATGACTCATTGTACGTGACAAGGAAAAGTTTTTTGAGTCACGTTTGAGGTCATGTAGATTAGCTTGTATTTTAGCCACATGCTAATCAAGCACATTTTGAGAATCTACAAGAAGCTACCTTTCAAATGAAGTATCATACATGCATTTTGATCTTACAGTTCTACTATTATCAGCTTTTCTATCTTTGTGTGCCATATAGGTGAAAAATACATAAACATGGGAAAATAATATATAAAACAGGCCAAAAATAAAACTAAGTGACATTTTAATTACAAAATGTGTGAAATAACATTATTGCTGATACATTTTCTAACTTTATAAGCTCAGGCTGAACCAAATAAAAACATTAGGAGCTACTTTCCTTATTTACAAGGGAATTAAATTGAAAATTGGACATTTTGTACAACTAAAATCAGTGATGAGTTGGTCTTACAGTTCTACAATAATGAGCTTTTTCATTTTTGTGTGCCATATATGTGAAAAATGCATAAAAAGTGGAGAATGATACACAAAAAAGGCCAAAAAAATAAAACTAAGTGACATTTTAATTACAAAATGTGTTAAAATATACATTATTGCTGGTACATTGTCTAACCTTATAAGCTCAGACTGAACCAAATCCAAATATTAGGACACTGCACATCCAGAAAACAGATTTCAGCCCTTCACAAGTTCTAGTTGTGTTGACGCCAGATGGTGATATTATATCAACATGTATGAACCTCCTCTGTCATTATTTTCATCTGCTGCAACAGAGAAATTCTGCATGGCTGTCCAGAGACTGTAAGCATGTTGTTTTGGTCTAATTTTAAGACAAAAAAAAAGCATGACTTTGTTGTTTCCACAGCAACCACCTGAACGCACAAATCCAACCGGATCACGTGTAAAATATCAAGTTTCATCTAACCAGAGTCACTCGTGGTGTGTTAAAACTCCCCCCAAAGCTTGGTATGTTCCTTTCAGAGACGCCAGACAGGGAACAGACATGGAAGCTCCTCCACCCAACCAGCCAAAGACGAGAAAACGAAGCTACTGGAGCCACAAGCGACAAAACCCCTTCGCCCTCGCCAGCCACCCCCGCCCACGGAGGAAGCAACAAAGATACACAACTTCAGAGACACAACAACAACAGCGAAAAACAGCATCCCAGCCTGAGAACAAAACCACAGACGGCTGCTTGACATCTGTAAAAACCAAACCGAGGAGACAGACTGGGACAGATGACGGCACTGAGACCAACAACACAGACATTTTCCAGCATGTGTGGGGTCAGAAATCACCATAATGACTGTACATATCTTTTAATAAAATAATTAGGAGTGCCGTTTTATCCACTGTGAAGTGCATCCATGTGTGAATGTGATTATGGGAGGCCTGTGGAGCAGCAGTAATAACCTAATGATAAGGTTCATTCTTTTAGTGCAGCCGAGATAACAAAAAAAATGAAAACAAAAAAGGAATATTATCAGCTTTAAGAAGCAGCAAAATGACCCCATCCGAACTGCAAAAGTAAATCTCTCATTATTAAAAGAAACCTCACAGTTGAGGGTGTTTGTGAGCAAAGGGTGGGAAAAACAGGCAAAGTTTCTTGCAGACTCTGACCAGTCTGATAAGATGAGATACGGTGCTGCGTTTATTACAGTTTAATATAAAAAGGAAGCTGACCTTTCGCTAAGCCCCTCTCTCAATAGTGGCTGTTTCTATAAAAACAGTTTATTATTATTTGTTTGGATCCCCATTGGCTGCAACTCCTCTTCCAGGGACCATTTTAGCCGTTTACTGCTAATTATTTTTGGCTATAAAGATAACTGTGGCTGGTGGAATTTAGCATCTGCAACTAGTTAGCTAATGAGGTTAACATTAGCTCTGAGGGCTGGTTGAAAATTTTGACTCATTGTGGTTAATATGCATGATATCATGCTAAAATGTCCAAGGAAGTCTTTATCGGTAACAATAACATTTTAGCAATATAGAGCTAGCATAACGTATGTTTGATTAACACTGAACTGTTTTCAAATAGCGTATTTTCACATTTACCATTTCAAGAGTAAAACATCACAGGGTTTTTATAACAAAGATCCCAAAAAACCTTTTTTGACCATTGCAGCGATGTGTTAACATGGCCACGGTACAGGGAAGCTGTGCCTTTAAATGAAGGGAAAAAAAACAAAAATAAAACAGGCCAAAAATGTACATAAAAATCTAAAATGTGCATTTTTACAAAAAGTAATTTGCACTTTTACAACGTGTGACCTCAGAATTAGACTGTTTAATTGTATTTTAATGAGCTGAAATATCCTCATTTTTCAGATATTTGCTGTAACTTTCACAGTTTTTATCGTTATTGTAGCTTGGTGTCACTTCCATGTGTGGGTAAACATCTTGACAGACTTGTTGTGCCTAGTTGTGGTTCCTAAACTCTGATTGGACAGCCACAGTCTGAGGGAGGAGTTTAGCGAAGTCTTCAGGGTCATTCCAGAATTCCCACCCATCAAGTTTCACAAAGTACAGAATGCTAAAACATGCAGCTGTTGTGTAAATGTACTTGTCCTGAGACCAAATCTTAAAAAAAAAGTAGGAGAAAAGAATGTTTGAAAATATTTCAGTCTTTTTGCTGTTTTTTTTTGTCTCATTTGTCATTTTCAAACATTTTGTTGTTGCTTCTTTGTCTAATTTTTTGTCATTTTCAATCACTTGTTGTTTTTTTGTCAAATTTTTGATTGAAAATCACTAAAAATGAGACAAAACACAATGTTTTGTTTCATTTTTAGTGATTTTCAGTCTGTTTTTGTTGTTTTTGTCTCATTTTTGTAATTTTCAATCTTTTTTGTTGTTTTGTCTCGGTTTTTTTTTGGTTATTTTCAATTTCTTTCTGTGTAGCCAGAGCCACTCAAGCCTTTTAGAATTTATTACCTATCAGTGAGGAATATGTAGCAGAAAATTGTAAAAGAGAAGGTTTGTTTTTCAAAAATTTTGGAGCCCAAATGTCCTCCAATTCTGGAATGCCCCTTCAATGCTTTCACCAGCTTCCGTGTTAAGCGTGCACGTGTGGACGTCCTGCAACAGGCGAGTCTTTGTGTGAACCAACCTTCAGCGTGGACGTCAGGATGCGGAGGCGGTGCAGCCGTTCGTTGAGCTGAGGGTCCGCGGCCCGTCGGAGGAACGACTGCCTGAACTCGGACTGATCCTTGGCCTCCGAGCCCCGGCCCAGAGGACAGACCCCGCCCTGCTCGCATGCACGAAACAGGTCGCCCAGGGACGCACCTTCACTTCCACCTGCAGCACAAAGCACAGAACCCAGCGTTTAATTGAAACTCTTCCAATCAGGGATGAGTTATATCTCCACTCAGCCACTGGAGGACAGCAGCACACCTCGACAGCCTAATGACCGGCATTAGTGAGATTATTAATGATGATAAAATCTCTCTCCCATCAGCCTCGGGGACTTTCTTTCCACTCTGACAGCTCCACTTCATTATTCATTGTTCAAGCTATTCTCTTGCAAATCTTAAAAAAAAACCACCTGATGAGGAAAATCAGTCTTATTTACTATTTTAGTCCTTCCTTCTCGTACACCGGTGGCCTCACCTTGGCAACCGGAGCGCCGTGCTCTCATTAGCCTCATTAGATCAGTTTGTGACTGCAGAGTGTGTTGCTGGATACTGATTTAAATGGATATGTGTCTGCCTGAGAGCGCTTTTAAATCTAGCACATGTACTGACGTCAACCGGCGTCCTCACCTTAAAACAGTTCTTTTTTTTGCAGTCTCTGGTGGCTATAATTCAGCGTGAGACACATTCTTTCCTCTCTACAGCTGCAACACACTGACTTGTTCCAGCTTCTTTCATACAATTAATCTGCAAAATAAAATCTTTTATGTCCTCCTGTGCCACCGAGAAGGTCAGACAAGGCTTTTATTTTTGCCAGACTTGATTATTGCAGGATTCAGATGTCAGGCTTTTAAAACCTGTAACATCCACCCCCCTGTTTTTCACAAAAAAAAAAAAAGACTAAAAGCTTGGAAGAATTTTGTTTGTTTGACTCTTAGAGCGAAAACAGTGCAGCTCAGAGTGATTCAACACATACAAAGGTAGGAAATGACTGTTTGCTTTGCACAAAGATTCATAAAAAAGTAAGAAACTATTGTTGCTGTGGTGTTGGCATCTTACACTATTTGAATTGTGAGGCTCTGGATTGGGCTTTCAAACAATACAGGGTGTTCCTAAAGTCTGGACACTTAGGAAATCTCATTAACTATAATTTTTTGCCTCGACAGATTAAATATGGCTTTGTCGAAAGAAGAAAGAGTTGAACTGGTACTTCTCAGTTTTACCATCTTCGCCACCGTGGAAAATCCAAGTGGAATCCTCCTCGGATGACGTGCATTAAATTCATCTGCTATCTTTCCATATGTCCATCCTTCACGTCCACTGAGAAGTACCAGTTCAACTCTTTCTTCTTTCAACAAAGTCATATTTAATCTGTGGAGGCAAAAAAAATTATAGTTAATGAGATTTCCTATGTGTCCAGACTTTAGGGACACCCTGTATATATAATCAGGGCCAATTAAAATCCAACACAGAAGCAGAAGAGGGTAACAGGAATTTACAAACTATACTACATACTGCCTGCTCTAGTATAACTGCGCTGGCTGCCTTTGAATTTTTAAATAGATTTTTACTTTCATTTAGTGTACAACTCACAATAATAATGGATCTCAACATCTTTTCCACCTGAACTTGTTTTCTTGCCATTTTCTTATTACATTTTTTGATTAATAGCACACATAACACAATAGAGGACAAAACACTGCAGTAAATTACAGACCAAACGGGAACAAAACAAATCTGGGCACAACTAGAAGCAAATAAATCATCGATCCTCATAAATAAAGATTCAAAGGAGGCGACGCCAAAACAGGCTTCGTCTGACTTCCAGAGTTGGAGAACAGTCCTAGAAGCGCCAAAAAAAGCAGCCAGAGAAAGTCCAAATGATTGATTAAATACGTCTTTCTCCTTGTGAGCACAGCTGGAGAGATTCAGGTTTATACACCGATGAGCCACAACATTAAAACCATCAGACTTTGTCCCATCCAGACCTGGATTCTACAAGATCTCTTAAGGTGTCCTGTTCTATCAGGCACCAAGACTTTAGCAGCAAATCCTTAAAGCCCTGGAAGTTGTGAGGTGGTGTCTCCTTGGATCAGACTTGTTTGATTGCAATCTGGAGGTCAAGTCAACACCTTGAACTCTTTATCATGTTCCTCAACTCATTCCTTGGACTGCTTTTGGTAGGAACTAACCAGGAACACTCAAGAAGTCCTGTAGCTTTGGAGATGTTCTGACCCCGTTGTTTTGAAGTCACAGCTTGTCCAGGTCATCTAGATCCTCATGCTGCCCATTCAAACACATCAACTACAAGAACTCACTGTTCTCTAGTTGTCTAACCAATGTCATTAACTTCACCTGCCAGTGGTTTTAAAGCTGTGACTGATTCCTACATGGAGAAACATGAGAACAACCCCACACTAAACAGAGAAAAGCTCTCCCTTTCTTCAATTCTTATCTATTAGAGATCAACTTTAATATAATAACACCTGTGTGCCTAATTTTCCTTTAGCAATTAGATTATTAGCATCTGTCTGTGTTAAAATGAGATTATATAAAGAGGTAGAAGACAGTGAGACACCTGAAATCCACAAAAGAAAAGCAGCAAGTTCTTCAAGATGTTGGAAACAACCAACCTGCCAAACAGTTTGAAATAACCTCTTTTGTAAGATGTACAACATAATCCTTTCAACTGGATGGTGGTAATAAACACTGTGGATTATATAAAAGTGGATTTAATGGACAGTTTTTCATCGGTTACAGTGACAGAAGCTGGACATTTCCATTTTAAACCCATCATATTTAGCCGTCTCAACCATTTATTCACTAATTTGAGATGTTTCATTCATCCCAGATTTGTTGGTATTCAACAGCTTCAATTCTGAGATAACTAATTCCACAGTTTAGTGATTAATTTTACCTAATTATTGGAATTTTCTATTTCTTTTCACTTGACTCTTCTTCTCAAAGCTGGAGGGGATTATTTGTTATGGCTGATTTAGTATGAGGACACCACATCCTGAAACCAAATCATAACTTTATACTCTATAATCTTTCTAATTTCCTTCTTGCGATGGCAAAAGTAACCCTGAAAAACTGTTTTAAAGACAAATATTTAGATTTTTTCTCTCTATTTCACAAATAAATTGATAAATTACCAACATTAATGGCATTATTTTTTAATATAGTCGCGTTCAGTGCCCATAACTTCTGCACATCACTGTATATGTGGATATTTTTTTCCCTCCTGCCCTCATTTTGTTCTCCAGCCTGCTGACTGGATGAAGAGTGGCCGGATTAGCTGTAAGCTCTCCGTGTTCTCGTACGTGTTTCGCACAACATGACTAAACTCACCGTTGTGTGTTTGCTGTTCTTCTTTCGCAGGCGGCGTGAGGAGTGTGTGTAGGTTGCTGTCTCGTGGCAGTGTGAAGCTGCGGGGTTTCCCTCCCTGGGTTGCCATAGGAATCAGCCTCTGCATCGCCATGGGCAACGGGACATTCCTCTGAGCGGGAAGCGTGTAAACGGCTCCGGCCATCATCGACCCGCCCGGGCCAGGCTCAGCGAAGACAGCGTCCTCTGGAAGACAGAGTACAGAGAATATAAGCAACAAAAACACCTCTACAATACATTAAATTTAGGTTTATTTTACCGATATGGCATAAGAAAAGCCCTCTTACGCTATTGCTATTAGAATATATAGCAATATTTTGATTGAAGAAATCTCCCCTTTAGCTTTAACTTTATTGCCATGGAGAGAAAATATAAATTGCAGCTTTAGAAAACACTAAACACACATTGATATGACCACAAAACAGAATAAAATGCATAAAACATACATACATACAGCCTCCCATGAACATCAGTAACAGCATCACATGTTCTGCTATCATTACAATGAGGCGCTAAATAGGATTTATAAAGCAGAAGAGCATTTATCCAGTGATTAAATCAAAACAACAATCAATCAGTATAAGTGAGTGGGAGCCCTATTAAGATGTAACCAGAAGTTACAAAGAGAGTCGCAATCCCATTCGTTAAGTTGTAGGTAATATTCGATTTAAGTATAAACTCACGCTTTTGCTGAAAAAGCAAGATTAGTTACAAATAAATGGATGCTTTCGTGATGTTTTATGGTTAATCGGGGCATTACCAAGTGGTCCAGTCTGCAGGTAGTGCAGTCCAGCCTCGGTCAGCGGCGTCTCGATCAGGTCCTGCCAAGAACGTCTCTGAGAGGACGAAGAGCGACCAGGGGACCCTGTCTCACTGCTGCCCCCTGCAGGACTCGAGCGGTACTACAAGAAACAAGAAACGTGTTTTTTTCTCATTTTCTCACTGCAGCACATTAGTATTTAAATTATTTGACAAAAAGTTATATTTGACATGGTAATGGTGATTTTTTTTCCATCTTCTTATTTCCCAAGACAGAAAACTTTGCATAAACAAACTATTTGGGAAAGTTAATTTAAAGAAGCATGAATAAATAAAATTAAAAGCCCCATGAGAATGAAATACTCAGAATACCCAACAACATAAAAGTGTAAGTATTGAGACTTTTACCTATTCCAGAACTTTGGAATAAAATCCATAAAAATAATTAATACAATAATTAAAAATCAAGATTCCATTATATTGAGAGAAAATCTGATAATTTAGTCCAAAAGTGCCTCAAAAGCAGAACCTCAAGAAAACAGATTTATTCTCAGAGAAGTACAAATATGGAGGAACATCAGCTATATTTTAATATTTCTTGTAAATATCTCTCAATTTTAGCTTCATGTCAATCATGCCAAATTCTAACACCAATTTTTGCAACTGTGAACTGTTTTTGGCAATATTATTTGAAATTACACCATTTGTTCTTGAGACAGACTGTTTAATGACACATCTATCATCATCATCACTGACTATTTAGCTTTTAAAAATAGTCAGTACATCGGTCTAGATTGGTATTTTTCACCAAGAAATACACTAAATTCACACAATTCAAGGTGCAGGTTTGGACCTGGGGGCAGGTTTGGCTCCATTTTAAACACAAAGGATCAGATCCATCGAGTGAGAAGTAAATCAGCTGTCCATTTAATTTCCTCTGCTCATATGTTTCACTTTTGTTCAACTTATTCTGCTTCTCATCCCTTCTGTGCCGTCTTCACTCGGATTTTCAGCTGTGAATTAAAATCGATCCTTTTTTTAGTGAAATCCTGGAATAGTTTCACTTATAATTCAAGTGAACTGTTTGACTTGATTAATGGCAGTTTCCTCCTCTTCAGGACTTTAGAAGAAGTCAAAATAATCCTTAAAAAGTTTTTACAGTGCAGTGAAAATGATCCAACACTAATATCACTTTATTTCTCCAGTGGAATCACCTCCACCAATCACCTTTGACCATTGGTGGTCCAGTATCTGATGTGGAAGTCGTCCTGTTTGTTTTTAGTTGTTTCATTCATTCCTTTGTTATACAGTATCACAAACACGTTGTTTGCTTTTGGAATCAGTTGTCTTTGAATTCACGGTGTGATTCTAAGTCAGAAAAGAGAGGTAATGGAGGATGTAGCAGGTACATGAAACCAGTAGTCATCATATGTTTTTGAATAACCATCATAGTGCAGCTGCTTAAACCTTCTGGCCCCAAAATGTGCTGGGCTGAACTGCAGGCTTTGTGTACACGAAAAACAAAAACATATTTTTTTCTCTACTTCTAGCCAGGGCTGTGCTGTTTCCATAGAGGTGCAAGACTTTATATTGCAGTGAAAAATTATCGCACAGTGAGTACATACGTCACACAACTACAAAAGACCCAGAAGCTGCTTGGGTTTAGATGACTAATGTGCACTGATGCTGGTTTTAATAGTTTTTTCTGCATTGCGATGCAGTTTTGCTTCAACTTGCGTTTCTTCAGCTAGCTAGCTTCTTCTTTGTTTGCAGTTTGTGGTTATGCAAGAAGTAGCAAATTCACAAAAACAAGTTTAAGTACAAACGATGCTCACGGGATACAGTTAACAGATGTACACTACCGTTCAAAAGTTTGTGGTCACTCAGACAATTTCATGTTTTCCATGAAAACTCACACTTTTATTCATGTGCTAACATAACTGCACAAGGGTTTTCTAATCATCAATGAGCCTTTCAACACCATTAACTAACACAATGTAGCATTAGAACACAGGAGTGATGGTTGCTGGAAATGTTCCTCTGTATCCCTATGTAGATATTCCATTAAAAATCAGCTGTTTCCAGCTAGAATAGTCTTTTAACACATTAACAATGTCTCGACTGTATTTCTGATTAATTAAATGTTATCTTCACTGAAAAAACTGCTTTTCTTTCAAAAATAAGAACATTTCTAAGTGACCCCGAAGTTTTGAACAGTTGTGTAGATCTGATAAAGTTTTCTGTCGTGTTAACTCTAAATCTAAGATCTTTCATGGGTAGAAATAAGACTTTTCAAGGTTTGAGCTCATGTTGACATGCTCACACACCTCCACAGGATCACATCTGTAGGGCACGTCGCTGCTGTTGCTGCCCCCTGGTTTCCTCCCGCTGTGTGTGGTGCCTCCCCCTAGAGGACCGGGATGGTACTGCGGCTCGGCGGCCACCCCTGGAGGCTCACCGCACAGGAAATCCTCCTGGGAAGAACGAGACCTAGACGTCTCCGTGGAAGACAGTCGAGTGGTCCGGCCTTCCAAGTAGGCACTCATCTGATGGGGAGAAGAGTGGAAATGTGGCAGATGTCAATTTAATCGGCCGGTCTCGTTCAACGGTAATGACACACTTGAAAGAAGAGGGAGCCAGATGACTGCCAAGGAGGCAGTTTGGTGATTGAATAAGGGGGAGAGGGTAAGTAAGAGACAGGGAGACAAAGAAGAGCATCTGAGTGTTTACAGAAACACCAAAAACTCCTTGTAATTATCATTTTAGCAGCTTGTGTCTCTGCTGACCCTGATTATCCCGACTAACAAGGTGCTGTTGTTGTTTCAGTTTTTCATTTCATCCTAGAATTAAAAAATACGCCCCAAGACAAAGATAATGTAGAGCAACCAGTTCCAGGTTCAATTATAGCAACAATTATACCAAATGTATCCTCACCACTCCCTGTAGGCTTAATTTGCAATAAATTTAACTGTTAAAATGGACTGCGGAGGAGCACTGAGCGTGATTTTTGCCTCTAAGCGCAGCATGTATTTTATATGAGCGTGAATACAGTGTGGATGTGTACGTGACTCACTGATGGAGGCCGTGGGTAGGTATCATATGGAGGTGGGGGACTGTCCTGTTTGGGGCTGGAGGTGGCGTCATCCTCGTGTTCGCTCTCACTCCAGTAATCTGCTGGAAGCCCACACATATACTGTCAGAAACCCAAGATACCCATCCTTCCACCATCCATACATACAGCCATTAAAATATATGTTAATCTATTACACTGCCATCAACTACAACTACTGTTAGACTCCACAACAGGCCTTTAACAGAGATAACTTAGCTTGAATTGCATCCTAATGGCTAAATAATTAAATTATCTTTTGAAATACATGACAAAAGTCACAATAATTCTATAAATGCAAAGAATTATATCAAAACTTTCACACTATCAGCATATCATATATGCTAATAGTGTGAAAGTTTTGAAATTAACACTAAATGGCCAAAAACATTATTTATTTTCATTAAATAATCAATCAGAAGACAGCCATTTCATTTTCCAAACAAAGCAAGAAGATTCTTTGGTCTGATGATACCAAAATTTAGCTTTTTAGCCACCAGATTAGTTGCTGTGCTTGGTGGGGAAAGCATGGTGGTGGCAGCATCATAACATGGGGATGCTTCTTGGTATTGGGGAATATTGGAGGGCAACCTGATGTAATCTGCAGGAGAAGTACGACTTGGGTGAAGATTTGTTTTCCGGCATGACAGCGACCCGAAGCACACAACAAAAAGTTACACAGAAATGATTTCAAGATAACAAGGTTTATGTCCTGGAGAGGCCGAGCAAGAGCCCAAACGTCAATCCGATTTAGACTTTGTGGCTGGATTTGAAGGGCTGTCCACTCACTGTTGTATAACCTGACAGAGCTTGAGCAGTTTAACAGAAAACAACGGGCCAAACACTGTCGCACTGTCTGTAATTATGTATGATTGCGGTCAAAGGTGCATCTGCTAAATATTGACTTGAAAGGGGTGAAGACTTATGCAATCACCTATTTTACCTTTCATATTTGTAATTAATTCACATAAAGGAGTCTGTTTTTGTAAATTACTGTCAAAAAAGCCAAAAAAAATCCCATATTTATCTAATCACTTATATATCTGAATCATCCACTCATCCATCCATCCAACTATGTATCCATCCATCTATTAATCCCTTCAACACTGCAAAAACTGTATAAACCATATTAATGCCACAGAATGTAGAAAACAAGGCTGGATCACAAATTTAGCAAATCTGAAACACCTCGGGAGCCCTAAGCCTCAGGTTTACTCCATATCATTTAGGCTTACAAAGTTTGATTTATTGCCAGTTTAAGGAAAATTTAAGCACAATATAAACTATATTAGGTCCTCTACCTTCCATCTTGTAGAACAGCTCAACATTTATCTGTTTAAAGTACTTAACATATAGAAAACCTTGGGCAAGGCAGTATTAATCCATCTCAGAAGCACTGTAAGGCTACAACCAACAACTGATGCTAAAAACAAATTATTAGCTGAAACCCAAATGTGCATGCTGTATTGTCTTTTCTCACAGTCAGAAATCCTGAGTTTACTATGATTCTAGTTGGTGTCTGGGTTGTGTAATGGGGGGTCTTTCGAGGCACCATCGCCAATATCTTTCATGCTGGAAAACCAATCTAAGTTGAACAGGAACAGGACTATCAGTGTGTTTGGTGACTAAAAGGCACCATCAGGCAGCAGCCATCTGCTGAACTGCCCTTCAGCAAGTGACTGAATGAACCCTCACCCTGCTCCTGGCGTATCCTCTCCCGCTCTGCATAGCCCACGGCGGCCATGTTGAGACGACTCAGCCACCTAACAGAAGGAAGGAACACCGGCGTTTACTGTAATATATACACAAGCTGGTAATTAAATGTGAAAGAGAAAGAGCCATAAAGTGTAACAGCTGGTTTGGGGCCCGACAGACCACATTACACCACAAAAAACTTCAAATTAACATGTTTTGGGAGTTTTTTTTGGACAAATTTGACACCCAATACGGAAACAGGTGTAGAAGCTGAGCCCTTTTTGATGATACAACAGAGTTAATGCACTAAATAAGAAAAAATATCATGCTTTATGTGTCATTTGAGCTACACAAGATACAGTATATCACAAGAAGAACCAAAAATTAACCACATAATGCTGCTGGAAGAAAAAGCAGAGAATCACATCACTGATTGAAAGATGATTTATCCTCTAGGAACCATGAAGGTAAGGGAAACTATTTTATAATAAATTTCAATTCAAAATAACCAATAGTTACTGAAATATTTCACTAAAATTAAATAAATGTTAATCTCATGGTAGTATAAGAGGAAAAAGTTAGGGGGAATCACCAAGATCTATCCCCTGGGAACCTTGAATGTTTGTGTTAAGTTTCACAATAGCTCTACAAATACTTGCTGAGATACAGCATATTACTTACAAAATACAAATCAGAATCACCAAATTACATGTGATTTGTCCTCTGGAAACCATGAATAGTCATTGTGTTTTAAAATAAATCCGATGTTGTATAGGTAACGCTTAGTCTACCGTGGTCACCAGTTTAGCATGCTAGCATGGTATTTTTGGCTAATTAGCGCTAGAAAATAAAGTCCAACTAAAGAAAAGTCAGGGAATCATCAATTAAATTCAGATTTGTCCTCTGGGAACCTTGAATGTTTGTCTTACTTTGTTAACGAAAAGTCACTCAAAGACAAAAAATGGACAGTGTGTTGTTCTACTCAATAACAATATTTCTGATTGGGGTCAAGTTATGCAACAAACTTTTTTTTCTAATTTGGGGCGGGTAGTGCTACATCTTAAGGGCTGTCAATTCACATAGAAATCTGTAGATTTGACAGCTGAAAATCCAAGAACTCCATAAAAAAGTAATTTGTCATCAGTTCAAACTCATTTTTATAATCAATTCTCCAAAAATGAAGATAACTTGTGATATATCGAACTGACAGACTGGATGTTCACAAACACAATATCAAGGTGAAAATGAAAAATATAAATTATATACGAGACTGAAATGGTGAGAAAGAGGACTGGGGATGTAATTGTTAAGGTAAATTACATAATTACATAACAATTGCTCTATTCCAAAGGCATGAAAGGTAACAAAAGTTCACTTTGGAAAAAAAAGGTAAATATTAAGTCAGATATTGTCTGTCTGTCCTTAAACGGAACTTGAAATGATCTCTATTAGATGTTCTAACAAAATCTCTCAGGTCAAAACTGGAATCTCTATGGGAATATCTTACAAATTGTTTCTGATTGCATATTACTTTTCTAAATAAAAACAGTCCCTTTTTAAATCATCGAAATAAAAACATATTTGGTTTGTTTCATGGCGGACAAACAGGAAGTTCGACTTCTAGCAGCCAGCTGAGATGTTGCCCGGCTGCATAACCTTCATCCATGTTCGCCTCACGCTGCTTTACCTGTTCATGTCATCCACTCCATCTGCTGCAAAGTAGAAACTCTTGACCTTGGGGTGGCAGGCTTTGAAAGCACTAGAGAGACAGAGGGAGATATTTTTTGCAGCCACACATTCACACATTGGTGAGCATGTGAACTGCACACGACGTAAGCACACATAAATATGCAACAGACCTGCTTCCATCGAGCACTTACTATTTCTTGCGACACTCGCTGGCACGGTCAATCTTGAACTCTGGAAGACTGACAAAACCCTCCGCTTTCTCATCCTGAACAGATGGAGAGAAGAAAGACATCAAGAATAACCAGGAAAGGGCTGAAGGAAAGCATTAAAGGAATAATACAGTTTTACTCAGTGTGGCTATTGGGGTTTGTCTCCTCTTAGCTGTCACGACTTTTATTATTCATTACTAACCCTTTCTGCTGTGGTCATATATCTGGGTCAACAAGCACTTCACTTTGTTTATATGTGAAGATGTACATAGATGTAGTGTGTTTTTGTGTTGACTTGAAGACAACAATGCTAGTTTCTGTGATTTTAGCCATTGTGATGCTTTAAACTAAGTCAGATGTATAGCAAGTAAATCTACCAAAGGAGGTTAGCATGTTAGCATCAAAAAACTAAAGATGACGCCGAAGAAATTCTGCTGTCAAGTTCTGCATGTTTGTCACAAACTAAAGAATTAGGCAAATTCTGAAGTAATGATGGCTTTTAATTCTACTTCCTGCTGGGACCGTGAACAGCAATTTTACGACAATTTGAACAATAGTTGAGATATTTCACTGATATCACAAATGTTAATCCCACGGTGGTGTAAGAAGAAATGTCATGAAATCACAAATTTAAGTAAGATTTATCCTCTGGGAACCGTGAATGTTCATGCTAAAGTTCACAGCAATTCCACCAATAGTTACTGAGATACAATAGTATCACTAAAAAACACAAATGTTAATCCTGTGGTGGTGCTGGAGGGAAAGTCAGAGGATTCCCAAATTGAATAAGATTTATCCTCTGGGAACCATGACTGTTAGTATAAAATGTGGGGATGTTATTTTTAAATACATTTCATGACAAAATGACCAATAATTGTGGACACATTTCACCAAAAATCCCTCATTTTAACATGGCCGTGGTATGAGACAAAAAGGCACTGATTCAAGTAAAATTTAGGAACCATGAATGTTCATAGTGAGTTTCACAGCAATTTCACCAATAAGTGGTGAGATACTGTAGCATCACTAAAAAAAAAACAAAAAAAACCCATAAATGATAATCTCATGGTGGTGTGAGAAGAAAAGTCAGGGCATTTAATTAAGATTTGTCCTCTGGAAACCCTGAATATGTGAACAATTTTTAACGACTCCACCAATAGATTCCTAAAAATCACAAACTTTATTCTCATGCTGGTAGTTGAGAGGAAGTCACAGAATCACCAATTTAACTATGATTTATCCTCTGGAAAGCATGAATGTTGCTGCTAAATTTCAGTCTGAACCAACTCAACAACAGGTTCTTGAAGGTTCACAAAGTTCACAAAGTCAAATTTAAACAAACGTGAGCTGAAATCAGGCTGAAATCCTTCCACCTCACGTACTGTAAAAGGGAAACTTCTTTTGTTTTTGTCACACAGCGGCAACAGAGTAATTTCGAAACCTTGCGTTAAGCTACAGCAAGCTCAGGTTTGAACAAATTTCATCACTGCCTCTTAGTTTTCAGACTCCTTCCTCTTTAACACATGCTGCAATATCTGACAAACCCTGAGAAACTGAGGAACTGTGACTTTCCGCTGCCAGAGATTCCTGCTGCAGACGTACCTCCTCGTTGATGTACCAGTACAGGCAGTTGTCCTTCAGAACGAACCAGTACTTCTTCCATTTCTGAGAGAAGTAACCCTTGGCGTCCCTCTTTCTCCAAAGCCAGCCCTCGCAGTCTCCTCGGCCCAGAGCCTTGCAGGAAACACGCCTCCGACTCAGGGAGGCCAAAGCTCGTCCTGGAAGAACACGGAGGAAACATGAGGGCGGAAAGAAACAACAGAATTCGCCAAAACTTGGAGGAAAACGTGTCACTCAAAGGGTAGAGCATAGTACTAATACTGCCTCTAAAGTGCTCACTCTTTCATGGCAGTGTGAATAAAAGCTTTCACCAAATGCCACATGCTAATGTAGCAGTAATTCTTGGCGAGAGTTTGCTCTGTGGATTTGAGCGTTTGACAGAATGCCGCGGCACTGCAGTAAGATAAGAGGTGTTTAATAAAAAGTGCATTTTTCTCCTGGCATAAAGAGCCCGGTAACGTTTTGCACGGCGGGCACTTTGTTAAAGATCACCAGGGTAAACTTGGCTCCCAGTCGAGGGCCGCCGAGAAACTTTTATTGCTCTGTATGAAAAGTCTTTTAACGAGGACAGAGATTCAAGATTCCATTTCCCTCCATGGTGCTGCATCTCTGAAGGAAACAGAGCTGGATGACTAAAAAAAAAAATGTAAAAAAGCTCAAATGTGCAATATGAAAAGGCTGTGAGATCATTAATAAGTTATATACCCTGATAAAGAGGACACTATAGATCCTCAGAAAGCACAAAAGTGCTCCAGAATTGTGATTATTCTCATTTTTCCATGCAGCACCTCCAGGCTATAAACCAATACCATCACCAGTTTGGTGTATTCAGTTTAGAAAATGAAGATCTCTCTTGCGCCCGGGCTGAAAAAGTAACTAATATTTCATTACGTGCTTCGATAGGGGCGGTCACACGAAGCGTTGGTTAATCAGCGTTATCGCCTTCATTTAGAAACTTTGCTTTAATTGCTGTAAACAAACAAAGCCGCGGACAGAGACGGTGCAGATGGAGCTAAAGCTTTCAGAACTTCTCACACTGGCAGATGGTGAGACGAGTCAAAGGCCTGTGGAAAAAACACTAAATATCACTTCCAGCATGTTTGGTCAAAGAGGCGAAGAAACTGATAGCAGGGAGTAAAATCATCCAAAAAAAAAGGAGAAGAATCATTGGAACTGTGCTCATTTATTAGAAGAAAGAACTGAGCTAAAACAAAGCGTCATCTCTACAGCAGTATAAGGAGTCTAGTGGTGTAGCGCACTCATGGAAATATGTAAAATAAGCACAGAATGTTAAAATGCAAATTCACAGCTCTCTGCACAGACTGTAAGAGCGTGAAATGACTACACGGTGGAAAAAGAACCTCATAAGCAAATCTAGCATAACCTTTTAGTCCGTGTTATCGTAGAATAACGGTTCAAAAACAGAATGTTAGCTTAAAAAAAGATCAAAAACATGATGAGGATACACTAATACTGAGGAGAGCTCAAATGAATGGACAACTAATCATTAATTATATTATGACTAAAAGACACAAATGTTAATCCCATGGTGGTGCTGGAGGGAAAGTCAGAGGATCCCCAATTTAATAAGATTCATCCTCTGGGAACTATGACTGTTTGTACTAAATGCGGGGGTGTTATTTTTATATAAATTTCATCACAAAATCACCAATAATTGTGGTAACATTTCACCAAAAATCCAAAATTTTAATATGGCGACAGAAAGGCACTGATTCCAGTAAGATTTATCCTCTAGGAACCATGAATGTTCATGGTAAGTTTCACAGCAATTCCACCAATAAGTGGTGAGATACTGTAGCATCACAATAAAACACAAGGATAATCTCCTGGTGGTGTGAGAAAAAAAGTCAGGGCATTTAATTAAGATTCATCCTCTGGAAACCCTGAATATCTGCACAGTTTTTTTAACCACAATAGCACTAATAGATTTCAAGATACCATCTCTTAAACTATACATGTTCCATTTAAAAAAAAATCACCATAAATTAACTGTTTGCCCTAAACTAATTCTATAAAATACAAATAATTTTCCACTCCTTTACACGACCATAAAGTTACTCAAGACTCAGTTGCGATCAACAGTCACATGACAAAAATTCTGAGACTTTTCAGCTGCACTAGGCTGAGCTGCAGGCAGTGCGTACACAGACGAGTATGGAAACCCATTAAAAATGTGACTGGTAAAATATCTACAATAGCTATATTTTTTTCCCGGTATTAGTAACATATATGGCTACCTGGAAATATGTCCTATGTGTTTTTTTTTTGCATAATAAATAATCCAATTCATTCCATTTTCTCTTTGTAGAAAACTACACGTGACAAATTGGCATTTTCCCAAGACTTGTGTTGTTACTACAAAATGCATAACACATTTGGAACTTGAAAACATCCAATCAACGCCTTTTAAAGATTACATATAAAACAAGGTGTCTAACGAATTCAGCCACCGAAAGTCAAAGAACGAAATACGATACAAGTTTAGGAATATCCTCATTCAAAAACATCAATTTCAACAGAGGAGTTTTCTTTTTACAATCTTGTGTTAACAAGGCAGAAAACATCTGCAACCCAGTGGGTGTGAGGTGGGGATCACTAACATTTGCTCAAAGCATCTTTAGAAATTATTTAGTGGGAAAAAAGTAAGCTACAAATGTTTGTTAAAAAGGAAAACTTTTCCAGGACAATATGTCTAGGTGTGTGCATGTAAATTCTAAACAGGTTTTTATCAAGAATAACAAAACAAAAAATACATAATATAGCAGAGCTCGGAAGAGTACACCTGGCTCATGATTTATAGCATTTTAACTTTGTCATACTAAACACCAGACATTTCTGAGTTATCTCTACTTCTAACCGTGTTATTTCTGTTTCCATAGAGGTGCAGGACTTAATATTGGAGTGAAAAATGAGCCCACAGTGAGCTAAAATGTGACAGGAGCAAAGAAACACCCAGAAATCTAGTCAGGTTCAGAAGTGACTCTGTAAAGTTAACCCGTTATTGCCTCCATGCTCTACTGTGGCAAACAGGTCCTTATTGCCTTCATAATTAAACCAAATTATTTCCCCAAGCAGATCATTAGCAAACTGCAGAGGCATAAAATAAAGTGCTACTAAGATAACTGGTTCATCTGAAGCTGCAGCTGCTCCCAGTTCTCTCCAGCATCCATTAGCTCCAGTAAATGACTGAGTGACCACAACTGGAAACATCTGGCCATGAACAGGTGGCTTCACTGCTTACCTTTATTCTTCTTCCTGCTCTTGGACTGCAGAGATGAGGACGACTGCTGGTATGTCTGAGAGAGAGAAAGAGAGGAAGAGGCTGTCAGGATGAATCAGTGGCCTTTTGTTTGCCGCAATGAATCCTGGGATATAAAAGATGACAGATCTTGGGGAGAGCAGATGAGGCCACAAAAGGACGGGGGAAAGTCTCTCCTCCCTCATTATCTCTTCCTCACATGTGTGGACAGGAAGCTGGCGGAGGACACTAGCAGCTTTCACACCTCTAAACTTAGAAAGGGAGGGTTCAGGTGGGGCGCCAGGACACTCAGGTAATGAAAAGAAGTGTGAAAATAGAACAGGGGGACCTCGGGGATTAAACAGAAACTGCACTAAGCAAAATATGAAGGGCAAACATCTAAAACAGGGGTGTTAAACATGCGGCCCGCGGGCCAAAACCGGCCTGCCAGAGGGTCCAATCCGGCCCGCTGGATAACTTTGTAAAGTGTAAAAATTACAAAGGAGACATTAACTGCAATTTGTAAATTTGTAAAACTATAAATTGAAAATAATTTCTAGACCATGACAAGTTGTTTTGATCATAAAGTAAAATATTATCTTGCTCATTGTTCTTTTGTCATTTTGTGTCTCATTTTTGTAATATTTTGCCTCGTTTTTTGTAGTTTTGTTTTTCCTTTGTGTCTCGCTGGAGTTTTTTGTCTTATTTTTGACATTTTGTGTTTTGCTTTATTCATTGTTTTGTGTATCATTTTTGTCGTTTTCTTTCATACTTTTGTCATTTTTTGTCTCATTTGTTCACTTTTTGTCTAATTGTTGGCTGGAATAAATCTGATTTGCATCATCAGTGTTGTCTTTTTTAGGCAACAACAACAAGAAGATCAAGATTGGATAGATTTGGTGTTGCTAAAATTTTGAGAAAATCTACACTACCGTTCAAAAGTTTGGGGTCATCCAGGCAATTTTATGCTTTCCATGAAAACTCACACATATCTGCACAAGGGTTTTCTAATCATCAATGAGCCTTTCAACACCATTAGCTAACACAATGTAGCATTAGAACACAGGAGTGATGGTTGCTGGAAATGTTCCTCTGTACCCCTATGGAGATATTCCATTAAAAATCAGCTGTTTCCAGCTACAATAGTCATTTACCACATTAACTATGTCTAGACTGCAAGTCTGATTAATTTAATGTTATCTTTATTGGAAAAAAAAAGTTTTTCTTTCAAAATTAACGACATTTCTAAGTGACCCCAAACTTTTAAACGGCAGTGTATAAATATGACACATAAAATGATATAACTTGATATAACTGGAAACACAAGAAGTGATCTTTTATGTGCTAAGTGAACAGTTTCAGATGACATTAGCTCCATAACTAAGGATATTGTTTGGATTGATTGGGTGATTGGACTTTTATCTGCGACAGACATCTGAGGTAATGCTTGGAAATTCCAAGTCACAGTGACTCTAAGAAGATCACATTTTGCTGAAAAATCAGTGTGAAATCAGCGAGTGTGCAGCTTTCTACGCTTCATGCCACCTCTGATCAGCACTTTTAAGATGTGACCTCTCTGGACAGGTCAGATGGGGCGACACAACCAGCTCTGATGTCACGATATTACACGTCAGACCCTGGAGCTCGGCCAGTCGCGGCCCAACGCTCGGCAGGACGGATGACATGGTCCCGCCCACCCCCACTGACACGCCATCTGCCATCGCAGCACCCGTGCGCACTGTAAACACACACCGAGGCCCGGGCATGCGGGTGCACACATGCAAACGCTTTTAATTTCCACAGAGATGCTGTCAAGACGTATAAGGTCACCGCCGGCCAAACGGACTCGCCTGGACCGGAGAGCGGCGAGCTCAGACGGACAGCCAGGGTGGACAGATGTCATGGAAGTGACGGGGTAATAACCAGTCAGCATTTGCTCAGCTCACACTCCGCTGCAGCACTGTGGAAGCCTAAACGTTTTCCTCTCTCCCAAATCCCTAATCTCTGACTGTTAGATCAGTATCTAAACGAATTAGAAAGAGGCGGCACCTCAGGGGAAGTCGAGGGAGTTTCATAACCTGATTCTCCTGTCGGGTTTTTGATCTGCAGCATGCAGCTGTATCATGCAATCTTCAAGTCGGGAACTGCAACCTGAGCTGGGATCAGTTGATTTTTTCTGTTTGCAACACTTCAAACGGTCCTTTTCTGTCAATTCTGGTGGCATGTTTGATGGTAACAGCTCATTGTTGCGTTTTTTCTGCTCTCAGAGCCTCTGTCAGTCATAATCGTTCTTTCTCCAAGTGTTTGTATGAAAGCATTACTCGGACAGTTTGGCTCTTTTGCCAAGACGAGTAGATCGATGGCGCATTTGTGGGTTTAATACAGTGGTGGAAAAAAGTTGTCAGACAACCTTAAAATTTATCACGAAATATTTGAGGAAAAATCTTTTTTTGCGTTTCAAAAGGTGTGGCTACGTTAGACAGACTCAAACAAATACGTATCCACATTAGCAGGAAGAAGATAAAGCTGGAAATTGGACTCATCTGACCACAGAATCTTTTTTCAATCTTTGCTGTCCAGTTCTTGTGTGTTTGGGCCCAATGATGCCGAGAAAACCTCTGTCTCTCACTGATCAGGGGCTTCTTGACAGCCTTGTAGGACCTAAAGCCATGATCTAGAAGTCGGCCACTGGACACCAGTTTGCTTTGACCACTGCTATCAAAGCTCCTGTGATGCTTTTCCTGCACATGCAGATCAGGATGTAGTCATCTCTTGCTGAAGAAACCCTTGAACGCCCAGATCTTGGTTTGTCTTCCAAGCTGTTGGTTTGTCTGTATTTCTGCAGAGTATCCAACTGCTGAAGGACTGCATCTGCACTTCCTGGCTATGTGGCGCCAGCTGTACTCTTCCTGGTTGAAAATCTGTATCTTCAGGTGTGTTTCCTGCGTTAGCTTCCTTGTTTTAGCCATTTTTTTCTCTGAGGAACTTTCGCATGTGCTGCCTTTATATAGACATGAAGCACTGCAACAAATATTGGATCACTGGTACCAAAATGAGCCAATACTCAAAATTTCTTCTGTATTTTAATGAAACCAATCAATTTTAAGTTTTTAATGGCTTTTTTTTAGGATTTCTTTAGTATTTTGGCTGTGACTGTCCTAAAAGAAATTGTACATGAAGACCTAAGAGTGATTCTTAACCCTTGTGTTGTCCTGCAGGTCAAATTGACCCGTTTCACAGTTTGAAAACGTGATTAAAAAAAATTGTTTTCTCAGTGAAACTTCTGATGTCCACATTTTCAACATTTTTGAAAATTTTTTGGTAGGAAAAAAGTTTCATGAGAACATTCACAAAAAAAAAAATCAACCAATTTTGGTTGATTTTTTTGTGAATGTTTTTAATGAAAATATTAGAAGTTTTGCTGGTATTTTTAGATATTTTTAGGATTTTTTTAAAAAAGATTTTTACTCATTTTTTGAAAATATTCAAAAGAATTTTCTTGCAAAATTTGGGGGATTTTTTTTTCTGTAAAACTTTTAACGGAAACTTTCAAGGAATTATTGGAATTTTTTTTCCTGACGGTTTTGCGAATTTTCAGAAATTTGGGGAATTTTTTGCTGAATTTTTGGATTTTTTTCAGGCAGGGCAACAATGTTTTTTTGGTGGCCATAAATGAGGACAACAGGAGGGTTAATGCAATATTTCACAAATGCATGGGGTGTCCAACTTTTTTCCACCACTGTATGTAACTGGAGCGATCGCCCTTGGTTCGGTGACATTTGACAGCTCCTACATGGATGATTTGTGGCTTGTATTCCACCATAACACCTCCACCCTCGATATCATGGGTCACTCTTGTCACATCAGGGTGCAGGTTTGATGCACATGACCCAACAAGTGCTGCAGTCAGTGTACATATAGCATATATTAACCCTTAGACCCCAAATCTAGACCTTTTGTCACATCTGACAGCAGCTCTATTCTTTTATTCCAGTTTTTCATGTCAATCAGTCCATTCCCAATAACTTCACATCACTGTTTTCCGTTTTAGTTGCTCCTTTAAAAACATACCAATTTACTGACCCCAATTCCATCCGATTCCATGTTTGCTGTTGCTCCTAATTAAAAGTATCACAAACCATCTGAGGCACAGTTGATGTTTATGTTCGATTAAACAAGATGAATAGCGGGTAATGCATATGATTGACGTGCAGCCGGAGTGTGGGAAAAAGCACAAAGGAGGAGGAGGTTTGTGCGAGGAGAGAGATTTAAGGAGCTCCAAGACGAGTTTGGATGTAATAAATCTGGATTACATCACTGGTGTTGCTTTTTAGGCTCCAGCAGCAGCAAGCAGATCAAGATTGGCCACATTTAGTGTTGCTAAGATTTGGAGAAATTACATAAATATAACAGAATTACTTGCTATTACTGGAAAGGCAATGATTAATGGATGGTAAATGATCTTTAAGCTACTTATACAGTTCATACTTAGTATTAAATCAATATAACTTTTGTTGGACACAATTAAAGAGTAATTTTATGATTGTTAAAGCAGCAAATGCTGGTATTAGAGACATGCTAACACTAGTCACTAAAGTCAAGATTATCAAGCAGAATCACTAGAATTTATGCTCAGAGGATCATATATCATGTACAGTGATGGGAAATGCATAATTTAATATACACTTGGAGCTTTTCTAATGAGATTGTAATTAGTCAGGTTGCATGCAGTTCCCAGCGCTATCATAACACGCTATATGTCCAATGTTGTCCAAAAATACAACAGGTGGAATTGTTTCTGATCTTCTTATTAAGCTAAGCTAGCAGTCTCCTTGTCAAGTAACATACAAGTATGAGAAAGGCATTAATTCTCTCTAACTTTTTGCAAATTTATTAAAACAAACTATTTTTTTGCAGTTGAAGAGAAATTTACAGCCAAAACATGGACTGAAAGACCAAGCTGCTGGGGAAATTTGAGGGATTTGACAATCGATTCGAGGGCTCTGTCATTAAAGAAAATGTATACATTTTCAGACATGACATGACTAGACATTTACTACAGTTTAAAACAGTGTTATTTTGACGTTATATACATATAAATTGAAAATAGTGACCCAAACAAACAGAAAGACTAACTTCCTTACATGGTACATGGAGGCGGGGTCTCTGGGAGGTGAATCCCTCTGATTTGTTTGCATCACGTAGTGGGAGGGGCTTTGGCTGTGGTGGCTCCGCCTCTTGGCCCGTTTGGCCGTGTCATTGGCCCGTTTGCCCGGTCGAGCCGTGTGGGAGGAGTAATCGTCAGAACTGGTCCGTTCGTCTCCACCTGACAGTCCAACGTAACGCATCAGCGACGCCTCTGCAAAACAAAAACCACAGAAAACCTTTTATCTACTGATTAAACAATCGCCACTGATCTCCTCTTTGTACCGTTTTCTGTCGTCATCAGCGCTGCAGGTAGCGAGGTTTTCTGGGTTAATTAGAGACTAAATTTAAAAAAAACTCAGCCCCAAAAGGTCACATCACTCAGACTGAACACAATATTTGGGCGGCAGCAGATTTTGACCTTTAATCAGACAATCATTGCTGCTTTAATCAGTTATTGTAAAAACATCTGAACACAGTGTGAAAACTTCACATGCTGATTTTGTTGCCCTTTTGTTTGAGCACCACTAATAGGTTTATTAGGGCATCAGTGGCAAAACGTGCGTCACATGTGATCACCAGAACAACAACATATTATGTTTGTCGTGTGAAGATTTTCTATCTTTGCTCTTTTGGTTGAATTCAAGCAACTAAAAATAAAGTTTAGGAAAAAGATCACAGTCATTGTTGTTTACAAAGTCAGCACGTTCTGTACAGTGAGGGCAAATAGAGACAAATTCCCTGCAGGAAGCATCCAGTGACTCAAAGACATTTATTCCATTTATCCTGAAGCTGCACGACTTCACATCCCTACAGATACCACGTGGAGTTTTTGTGTTTTTGTGTCTTCTAGAAAGCAATGTACCAATAAAGGCAGTAAAGAAGAAGACAGAAAGATGCCACAACTAAATTAATCATACAAACGCAGCACAATGATTGTATTTTCAGGAAAACGATAGTACATTCCAAATCCAGCATCAAAAATATAGCTTTAGCTTATGTATGTCCTTTAGTTGACAAGTTAATGGGCTCCTGTTATTCAAGCTACACAACACATTGTGCATCTGAGTGTGAAAACAAAGAGATAAGTAACTATTTTTGTGCCGTACATCAGCGTTCCCCAACCCCTGGGCTGTGGACTGGTACCGGTCTGCACAGAAAGAACGAACAACTTACATTATTTTCATTTAATTAATTATCTGAGTCTGAACGATGTTTTATTTTGAAAAATGACTGGATTCTCTCCGGTACATCCATCTATGACTCACTCTTGACCCATGTTAACCCTCCTGTTGTCCTCATTTACAGGCACTAAAAAATATTGCTTTCTTGTCTGAAAAAAAATCCAAAAATTCTGCAAAAAAATTCCTCAAATTTCTGAAAATTTGCAAAACCTTCAGGAAGAAAATTCCAATAATTCCTTAAAAGTTTCTCTTAAAAGTTTTATTTTTAAAAAATTCACCAAATTTGACAAGGAACATGTCTTTTGTCACACAGTGTTGCTTTTCAGAAAGAACCCGGGTTGTTTCAGGTGATGGGATAATCAATACTGTACTTTAAAGTTGAACAGAGTCTAGTTTTTTGGTTTCTATCAACACTAGACCTCTAGTTTTTCCAGTATTCTTTAAGGACTGATGTATTCCCTCAGACCGCAGCGCTGTTTTCTGCACAGCTGTGTTTGTCTAATAGTCGTTTCCACCATTTTTCTTTCTTTTGTTCTTCTTCTTCTTTAAACTTCATCCCACCTCTTCACCAGGGAGGAAACTCAGGTCCTCTCTACCTCGTTTTCTTTCTCCCCATCGGTTCCCACCCTCATGTCCTCCCCTGGTTGCTAGGCAGCGGCCAGAGGAAAGCGAGACACCGAGAAGAGCTGCTGTCAGCGTCGCCATGGCAACTGTGTGAGTGATTCAGGTGGAGGTCAGGGAGAATAGTCTTTATTTTCCTGTTTCTGCCTCCTCTCATCCCTCCTTTCCTCCATCCTCCTCTCTTCTATTCTCCCTCCCTTCACGGCTGCCTTTCATTTTCTCTCCGCCTTTGTTGCCCACTGTCTACCTGTTTTTTTTCTTTTCCCTTCCCTCCTTCCCATCTCATCCCTTCTTATTCGGTACCTCTATGATGCTAATCACAGGGAGAATTAGCGAGCGGGATGGAGGCGCATTGATCTGGAAACGCTCGTCTCTTTATAATTCAAAGAGACGGGGGGAACGTTTAGCAAATATCTAACGGGCTCTTCAGGAGACACATCTGCACTCCACAAGCCGGCGCTCACCTCTGCGGCTTTCTCGGTTGAGCTTGGCTGGATCCTCGTAGTCGCCCACCCAGTTGCACTCCACCGGCATGGAGATGGGCCTCAGCCTGCCTGCAAGTGCACACAATTACAAAACTTAATATTAGCGCCGCAGATGGCAAACTTATGCCGTGCATCCAAAAAGGTTCGAGCTGTGGTGCGGATCGCAGAGTTTCCGAAGAAATATGTCGAGCTCCTTTGAGTATTTCCCATCATGTACATTTAACCCTCCTGTTGTCCTCATTTACGGGCACCAAAATATATTGTTTCCTTGTCTGAAAAAAAGCCAAAAATTTAGCAAAAAAGTTCCCCAAATTTACGAAAATTTGCAAAACCTCAGGAAGAAAATTACAATAATTCCTTAAAAGTTTCCCTTGAAAATTTTATTTAAAAAAAAATCGCCCAAATTTGGCAAGAAAATTCTTGTAAATATTTTCAAAAAATTAGTAAAAATCTTCCCAAAGAAATCCTACAAATATCTAAAATGATTACATATATATCAGTAAAACTACGAATATTTTCCTTAAGAACATTCACAAAAAAGACTTTTTCAAAGACTTCAAAGACTTCTCAAAAATGTTGAAAATATGGACATCAGAAGTTTCACTGTGAAAATATTTTTTTCCCCCACATTTTCAAACTTTAAAACGGGTCAATTTTGACACGAGGGTTAAAGCAGGATTCTTGGATGTATTTCGCCTGCTCCATCACCTTTAACCTTAACACACCTCTAAAAACACCTTTAAAAACACCTTAACTGGTGTTTTTAAGGGACTCGACCTCACAGAACAAGACTGGACTCACACACCGACACTCAGTCGTCATAACAACGAACCGTATGTAGGCGTGGTGCAGTACACAGGCTCCTCCTCTTCTCGCCGGCGAGACTCTTGATCCAGGAAGGAGTTCGGTGACTCAGAGCGCTTAGCAACGCTGACGCCACCATGGTTACGAGATGCCTCATCCCCAGACAAGGCTCCTGTCTCATCTCTATGGCAACAACAGAGGCAGATTTTTTTTTTCCTCCTTCCTTACCAGTAAACAAATGTACATCAAAGTCAGGGCTTATCTCAGCTGCAGTTTTAGACTGAAGGAGCTACCTGGGTGTGTAGGGCTCAGTGGGTGGAGGGGGGATGTAGAGGTCCTGGAGGGCCGAGTTCTTGGTGGGAGTTCCTGAAGGGGTGGCCGAACTGCTGCCTGGGCTTCTGGTTGGCTGCAGAAAGTGAACACAGTTAGGATTATCCATTTTTGTTTCATTTATTTTTATTTTCAGGTCTCTTGTATTTTGAATACTTTTCATGGAGCTTATTTTTGCAGCTTTAGGCAAAAGTTCAACATCTGGAGATGCTAACTGAGATCCATGTGGAGTTACTCACAGTTACAGCAAATTAGGAACTCAAGATAAAACTTTAGTTGAAATAACTTCTGTGTTCCACTAGTTACAAGTCATTGTATGGCTTCCTACAAGGGATGGACCGATCACTGGCCTGACACTACGCTGTGGCCGATATTTGGCATTTTTCCGATTATCGGTAGCCCATATTGTTATTTTTGTTGCCCAATTATTGATTGATTAAATGTGTTATTTCAGGTCTGATGCAGCCTCATTTCTCTGTGGTCTCTGAAGTCAACAAGAAACACAAGCCGTTGCCACAAACCAGGAAGTTAGCTTCTCTCACAGTGGCGAAGGCTACACTAACGGCTAGCGGTTAAGTTAGAAGGCAGCCACAGATGAACCTGAAAGAGACATCTGGACCTGAGTGGGCTATAAAAGCCATAGAACAGTGAAAAATTAAGAAAATAGAGAAGAATAGCACACGTAACTGCAGGAGACAAACTGATCAATCTCAGTTGATCCCTCATAAACAGAGGAGAACGTCCTCATTCAATCACTAATAATTCTATTTAACATATTCAGTTACAGTCACTCTTATTAATAAAGAAGAAATAACAGGTTTTCTGCTGTCACATGCTGTTAAAACTTTACATTTAATGTATATTGGCTCCAAATATCTGATATCTGCCTTTCTTGATTACCAATAATCAGCATCTGTATCAGTGTTTTAAAAAAAATCCATATTGGTTGATCCCTACTTCCTACTTTCATCCTCTGCTGTTTTATTATACTAACAACTGGTTAGGCCAACAGGTGGTGTTGCTTTGATTAATAAACAAGCCTAGAAGTATCCATTTATTACTGTTATTTGTATTACTAACACTGTTTCACCAAACTAGCAGAAAAACAGGAGTGGTCAGATGATCAAACAAGTTCTAAAACGGTTAAACTAACATATTTAGACAAAAACTAAGGCAAAATATAAAATTATGTCCCAAATTGTGCACAATTGAATAGAACATTATATCATAGTTTCCAGACTGAATTTCTGGCTAAACTTTGACTTATCGCACTTATTACCACTATTTGTGTTACTTTTAGCCTCTGAATTAGCATCGACAAGTTGAAATTGTTCTCACATTTAATTTGGCCACTGAATGTCACACACGGTTACTTCAAGGAGCGTCAGAAATCTGTCAATTCTGTCTGTTTTTAGAAAAAATGGCATAATCTTGGCGATTTCTTTAGGAGGACGTGCCTTTCGCTACATTGACCACTCAGAGCTTCACTGTAGAGTTAAGAATCAACATTTTCCAACAAAGCTACGTAACTACAGCCATGTAAACATCAACAGAATTTGGCACCAAGATGGACGCAGCACTAAATTTGCTGTGCTAGAAGACACCGTTTCTTTAGTGGTTGGGGATGAGCTCATATAAGCTTCCATGCCGACTGAAAAAGGCATTGGACGAAGGCATTTGGCGCTCGCTGGTTTGGACAAAATAAAACAAACTCCCAACACTAAATCCACTAATGAAAAAACAATGGGAGCCCAGTCCAACTATCAGGGTTGGTTCCTTTTTCTAACCTCCAAGTAAACTGTGCTCAGCAGTCGCTCACAGTGTAGCAACAATGGAAAAGATAATCCAGAAATAAGAGCCAAGTTGTGATAAACTGCCACTTTTCCTTTGTGTTTCCCCCTTCGACTGTGTAGATAATCAGTGATAATTAGGGAGATAAATTTCATACTCGCCGGCGCTCTGGGAATGTGGGCGGAGGGTGGCATTGGTTTTCTCTTCCCATTCTTTCCAGTGCGTTTCAGCTGGCAAAAACAAAACCACGCAAAGCCACAGCTCCCTGACCTAATTATACGCTTCGGCCGTACGGGAGAGAGAGGGAATGCTGTGGGGAATTATGTGGGCCAACGCAGTGCCTTAATAAAGTCTATAAAAGGTAGAGGCGGTCCCACCTGCAGAGCCAGGGGTTTCCAGCGCATGTTCTTCAGCAGCGCAGGGGCGGAGCTGAGCGTGCTCTGTGGACGCTTCTTCAGGGTCAGGGACACGACGCCTTTATCGGCCCTCAGCGAGCCGACCAGGTTACGTAACTGCCAGCCCACCTGTGGGACGAGAGAGGACGGCTAGTCTGAGAATAAAGCAGCCTCCAGGAAAATATCAAGACAAAACAGCCTGATTTATACTCGACTAAGTAGCATTAACATGCAGCCTGAAGTTTGAATTCTGTCCACGTCGTGATTGGATCTCGCTTGTTGAGCCTTCTGTGCGAGGCAAGTGGGTGTGGAGGTGGTGAGTCTATCTATAGAGCTTTTGTATGACATAACCTGCCCTCAATTTGAAAACAAATGCATATTATGTATTGGTTTTACATTTTTACCTACTATTTGCAGAAAAAGTCAGCCAACACTCTGTCTCTGAACGAAAACATATTGTAAACAAAAATAAAAACCGCTGCAGGGATGTGATATTTATCATCCTGAGGCCTTGTCTTATTTGCATTTATGGGGCTGACCTGAGATCTGATCACAATGCAAGAGGAGGTGCAGAGGAGGTTGGAGGATCTGATTACACTAATTGCAATGCTTGCTGCATCCATATGCACCTTGTAAATGAAGGGCACAGTCTGCAATACAGATATAAACTGGGGGCCACCCAACCACAACAACACAGAACTGGAACTAGCTTTAAGGATTAAAAAACAACAAATGGGGTTCACAAAGATGCATAATAAAGTTTAATAACACTAAATAACAATGAATCTATGAACCTTTTCTGATAATAAACCTTGTTTTTTGCCCAAAAAGTCAAATTCTCACTCTTATTTTAGCTCTGTTTTTGGTCTCCACCATCTCCTGAGACAAGTATCTGTTGCTATAAAGGCTACATGCTAACCTATGTTTACAAGTCATCAGCTAACCTTGTCTGGCTCCTGTTTGCCACCCAACAAGTAGTGTATTATTAGTTTATCAGAGCAGAAACCAGCTGCATGTCGCAACCAAAAACAACCTAAACAAAAATGGTAAAGCTGAGGGAAAAGAAAAACAACTGGCTAAAAGGCGCTAAAACGCTCCGTAGAGCTGATTATGAGATAATTATTTGTGGATTTATCATTACATATTACCTCTTTTATGCTACACATTTTCATTCGATCCACCGGCATTAAAAATACATTAATTACAGCAGCTTTAAAGGTTTGTTTATGTCTGTAAATCCACAAAAACAGGCATATTTCTATTATGATCAAGTGGGAAACGTACAAGCAGTTGTCTTCTCTTTGTGAATACAAATGATCAAAAGAGATGGAGTGGCCCTAAATCCTTAACAGAATAACACGACGAAAAAAACACTAGAATAAACACAGAAAAATATATTTAGAACATAAGAGCACACACTGAGACATTCAGAAACCCACCACTGTCTGATGATTGACTTGAATGACTTCATCTCCTGCATGGATCTTCTTACAGCGGTCAGCCGGAGACTACAGAGAAACAGAAGACGGAGACAGAGGGAGAAGGAAAACAGACGACTATGAATTGATCTGAACTTATTGATCCCTGCATGCCACAGCGAGCAAGTTTCACAACAAAGTGTGCTTAAATGGGCTTCGATATAGCAGGGAGGGAAAGCCTTGCAGACTCATCCGTACGGAATCTGATATGCCGTTATGGATACAAAAGTCAGATTTGCAGATATTGTGAGCATGAATTGGATTTCTGCACCCCTGGGTGTGGTGGGAAATCCGCCGATAAAGCAAAGTGCTTGCTGCAGCTCTGTAGGTGAATGTGTGAAAAATGGGATTTTGAGCCTCTCACCCCTTCAGTAGTTCCTGTGATCACATGGAGGCCATCGTAGGTCGACTTTATGTACATTCCCTGATAGACAGAAGGACAGAAAATACAGTATAATTGCTTAAAAGGCAGCCAGAACCAATAAAAAGCATGGATATACATACTTATTCAAGGGTTTTCACTTCTTTGTACAAAATAGCAGCTCTTGCAGAGCATGGTGGGGAGTTTTGGGTCTTTGTCCGACTTAAAAACAAAAAATGGTCCCATCAAAATTCAAATATCCACTAGTCTAATATCCTTTTGTTTCTCTGAAGTAGTTTCTTTGCAGCAGTTCCACAATGAATCTCTAATTCACACAGTCTTCTCCCAACAGTTGATGTTAAAATGTGTCTGCTTCTTAAACTCTCAGAACTCTTGGTTTTCGTTTCCTGGGGCGCTCCTCATGAGAGCCACTGTCATCACAGCGTTTGATGGTTTTTGCAACTGAACTTGAAGAAAATTTAAAAGTTCTTGAAATTTTCTGAACTGGCTGACCTTCAAGTCTTAAAAGTTATGACAGACTGTTGTTCCTCTTCTCTTAGCTCAATGGTTTTTGCCATAATGCGGATTAATACAGTAGTCGAAAAGGGCTATTTACTGTGTGTATCAACACTACCATAGAAACGGGACTAAAATGCAATACTGAATACTGCATTTTGACTGTGTGTTTGCCAAGTTTTGGTTCAGTTCCAACTAAAATCAAATTTATTTTGTTATTAGTGAATTATAAATTGCACATTTACTGCTGTTGTTCAAGTAAGACTTTTGTGTGAAAGAAAATCTTTGATGCATTCGTTCAAATAATTAATATAGTGAGCGATTTGTATTTTTTTTCCATCAAAGTCAACTAGATGCAGAAAACGGCTAACAGCCCAGTATTTTACACAGGATGTGCACTACCGGTCAACAGTTTGGACACACCTTCTCATTTAATGGTTCTTCAGCATGGTCCTACCACAACATCCTGCAGCGACATGCCATTCCATCCGGTTTGCATTTCATTGGACCATCATTTATTTCCAACAGGACAATGACCCCAAACGCACCTCCAGGCTGTGGAAGGACTATCTGACCAAGAAGGAGATGATGGAGATGACCTGGCCTCCACAGTCACCTGACCTAAACCCAGTCCAGATGGTTTAGGATGAGATGGACCACAGAGTGAAGGCAAAAGGACCAACAAGTGCTCAGCATCTCTGGAACTCCTTCAAGACTGTTGGAAAACCATTTCAGGTTCTACCTCATGAAGCTCATCAAGAGAATGGCAAGAGTGTTCAAAGCAAAGTGAAGAATCTAAAATATAAAACATGTTTTGACTTATTTCACACTTTTTTGTTTACTACATAATTCCATATGTGTTCATTCATAGTTTTGATGCCTTCAGTGAGAATCTACAATGTAAATAGTCATGAAAATAAAGAAAACCATTAAATGAGAAGGTGTGTCCAAATTTTTGACTGGTAGTTTATGTTAGTTAGTGATATTTAAAAGCATATATTGGTGTTTATTGTAGGCCACAGTGCTTGCTTTTTTTTAATCTATCTGGACTCACACATTAAACTGTAAAATTCACACATACAGACCAACAAAAGTGTGGAAAGCAGGCTTTAGCAAACCCAGTAGGACGAACAGAGTCATTACCAGGCCTTCGGAGGGTTTGATGTTGGTGAGGTGGACCAGCTCGAGGTGGGCCGACTGAGAAACCAGCGGGTCCGATGACACACAAACAATGTGCTCACACACCTCCGACAGAGTCTTACACTGTGGAGAAGGAGAGGAAGGAACGTGGACGGCAAACAGGGCTTTTATTGAGAGAACAAAGGACTAAATTAGACTGTATTTCTAAGAAACCTCTTTGGCTCCTGCTGCAAAGGCTGCAACTACTTTTTCTCTTTGGCTTCACTGAAACAAAACAAACATTTGAGTGTTTCATGCTGCAGATTTCCCTCCGAATTCTGAACAGTATTAACACAAATTCAGGTGTTTGATTCCTCGTGACGTTTGCGTTATTGAGATTTCAAAAGCGTTTTCTCTAGCTAGTTTTATTTGGGTAAAAACTGGTTAACACAATGGGTACCAGCTGGGTTTACTGCAGGAGCCAAAATCTCTTTGTTCTTTTATTTTCTTGCTTCAACGGATGAATAAATTCTAAAAAAAAACAAAACAAAAAAACAACAAAACACTTCATTTGCCCGAGTACATTAAATCCCCATGGTGCATTCAGGGACGTTTGATTTCGAGTCAGATTGAAGCTTAACTTTTGGGTCAGTTTACGTAAGATAGTTTTGCTTTTATTTTTCAGTAAATTAACTATTTCCAGCCAAACATAATGGAGGTGAATTTTAATTTCAGTGCCCACAGCAGTGAAAAATTACAAATTTACGAGTGACATTTTTTCTTGGCAGACAAAATAAGACTCCATTCAACACACGGTCAGCAGTTTCAGGGATCATTTGCCTGGTAGAAAGTAGTTGGAATAAAAAGCGCTGATTGTGTTGTTGGATCATCCACAGCTGAGGCTCCACAACTTTTTCAAGAACATTTAAAAGACACAAAAAGCATCCCGCTGCACTGACGGTGAACTTTTGCTCCAGAAGCATCTGACCTGTAAAAAGTGCATCCGTCTCGTACTTTATGTGTCATTTTTGCTGTTTATCAGAAGCCTCTCTGGCGTCAGAGCGCTCTTGTTTCTTGATTACCCTCGAATGAATCAGACTAAAGAGGCTTCTTCACAGCAGACATGTCGATTTGTCAGAACAAGGGAAGCCCGGGTGAAACTAATGGCACTAACGATGGCTCTGTTCCAGCAATTAGCGGCGCGATTCGTTACACCTGCGTTTGACAAATCAAAACGTCTGCTGTGAAAAAGGTCAATTAAAGTTTAACCGCCAACCGAGTTTGGAAGCCACTGACAAACGGAAACTCGGGCGTTTTTCTGGAAGAACATTTTATTTATGCTGTCAGCCCCACAGAGTAAATTTAATTCATTTTTACTGTACACAGCAAAACATTAAACAAGAATGTGGTGGAATTAACTCATATTTTTTGTTAAGTTAATTGAATTACATAAGTTTTCTGAGTTCATTGTAATATATCTAGTTTTTATTTTCACATAATTTAAGAACTTACAAACATTGGCTTGAACTGATCTGTACTACTGTTCAAAAGTTTGGGGTCAACCAGACAGTTTCATGTTTTACATGAAAACTCACACTTTTATCCATGTTCTAACATAACTGCACAAGCGTTTTCTAATCAGGAATTAGTCTTTCACCACCATTAGTTAACACAATGTAGCATTAGAACACAGGAGTGATGGTTGCTGGAAATGTTCCTCTGTACCCCTATGGAGATATTCCATTAAAAATCAGCTGTTTCCAACTAGAATAGTCATTTACCACATTAACAATGTCTACACTGGATTTATGATTCATTTGATGTTATCTTCATTGAAAAAGATGCTTTTCTTTCAAAAATATAGACATTTCTAAGTGACCCCAAACTTTTGAATGGTCGTGTATATGTTCCTCAAATAAAAGAAAGTTGAGCTACTTTTGTGTTTTTGTTGGATTAGATGTTTTTGAAATGTCTGATTGTCAAAGCAGCAAATGCCAGTGTTAAAGACATGCTAGCATGGTTACACTAGCCGCTAAAGTCAAGGCTATCGAGCTGAATCACTAGAATTTACATTCAGAGGATCATAGATCATAGGTACAGTGATGGGAAATGCATAATTTAATATACACTAGGAGTTTCCCTCTGCTTCCAGTCTTTATGCTAAGCTAAGCTAATCACCTCTGGCCTGCAGCTGTGCTGTTGACCCTCTTGGCAAAAAGTAAGAGAAAAGAATCTCCAAGCTTTTCCTTTAAAACATTCCTGGAAGCAGCAGTGAAACGCTGTGTAGTAGCGGAGTATTTTATCAGCAGGGAATGTGGGGGGGGGGGGGGGGGGGGGGGGGAAACAAAACAACAAACAACAGGATGCTTCACATCAACACAGAGCAAATCATGGACAGCTGGCTGAGAAAGCAGAACTCACCACATGAAGGATTTTGTTCTCCGTCTCAAACACCGTACAGTCCTGGGGGAACGAGAGAAATTTAATGTAGCGCGAGCAGAACATCCTGTCTTGCAAACACTCAGCATCTCACGCCGCTACAGTACCTCTGTACACTGTCTGGGCCTCACATTACAGAATCAGAACCACCTGCACCCCCTCGCTGATAGAAAATAAAATAATAATAACAACACGCCCACACAAACAGACACATTTATCTTTTATTTATTTATACACACATCAGTCACACATAAAGGCAGACTGTAAAGGACGTAAATAGCAAACAGGATGGAGGATGCAGAGTCTGCTGCATCACACCCACACACACTCGCTGGCTCTTAGGGGGATATGGCAACCCACAGCAGCTCCCCTCTGCCTCGCACTTCAAGTGGAGGAGAATAAGAGCTATCAGCCTTCAAAACACACACACACACACACAATTCCACACACCTGCTGTACAATGGTGGTGAGCTCCAGGCAGAGCTGAATGACATTATTTCGGGTTACTGAGTAGTCTGCCACTGCAGCAAAGGGAGACCTGGGAGGAACAGATAACACAGCAGTATGTCTTATAATGTTTCTGCCGCATTAGATGATGTGCACAGGAGATGGACAGGAGCATCATTACAAAGGAGGGGAGGGTGACACGCCACAAAACACTGGGTTTACAGACACTCACAAGCCCTTTAATCGGTGAAAGAGGTGAATCTAGGCAGAGGAGTTTGAGAACTCACTTGTAAATGAAACTGTCAGCTTGGATGTGCACTGGAAATCCACTCAAACTGCACATAGCATGGCCAGAAATACAGCTAAGTAGGACTAGCAGTGCAAAAATAACACTTGTTTGGCTCCTTAAACACCCAAAAAATAATAAAACTGGAATGTAATAATTCCCCAGAGCACATTATGATGCATTAAGACAACTTTTTGTGTTCGAAAACCGTCTAATATCCAAAAATATTCTGTTTAATCCAATGCACAATTGGTATTCCTCACTTTAGAGAAGCTAGAAAAATCTAATTATTGGCATTTTTGCTTAAAAAATGACACAATTGATAATATTTTGCCTTTATTTCCTTTTTAATTGACTAATCGATTAATATTTTCACTTCTAAGTGAAAGAAAATTGTGTTTCTTATGTGTTTTTGCTGGAATATTTCTACTAGTTTGGGGAGACAGCTTATAAGATTTCTTACGATGATAGAAAAAATACATTTTTTTAGAGTTTTTGTGGGAGAAAATTATGTTAATGTTGGTTTTTTGTTACAAGCTTGCAAATAACTTGAGAAAACAGCTATAATATTTCATACGATAATTTTTAAAAAAAATTGTGTTTTTGTGGGAGAAAATTAGGTTAATGATGTGTTTTTGCTTAAGTAATTAAAATAATTTGGGAAAATAGCTATAATATTTCTTACAGTGATACAAAAAAATACAATTTTTTGTGTTTTTGTGGTAGAAAATGATGTTAATGATGTGTTTTTTGCTGTAAGATTACAAATAACTTGAGATGACAGCTATAATATTTCTTATGATGATATAATAAATAGTATTTTTAGTGCTTTTATCCACTGGAATAAACACAAATAAAAGAAAATTTAATCAACAGCTCCATTGTGAAGTTTGAGAACTGGTGTACAGGGCTCCAACTCATGATTTTTTTTCCATTTCTTTCATTTTCTTAAAGATTAATTTATTGTTTATTCAATTAAACATCAGAAATGGTGAAAAATCCTCGTCACATTTTAGCGTTGTCACGGTTACAGGTTGCCATCTGTCACTGAGCGGTTGCCAAACGTCAATAAGGCGGCTCTCATATCCCCCGAAGCCCTTTTGGTTAAGCTTCTGTCTGTGTCTATTTGTTACTGAATGAAACGGAATCTACGCCAACTCCGTCTTGTCGCTGGCAGCCGAGGTGTTCAGTGCGAGTTGTGGCTTGTTAGTAACTGGTACAGCTGGAAGGCTTAGTGGTAATTAAATCCTCCAGACTGAAAAATAAATCCTTTTCACCAGCACTGGCAGCAGAAAAAGCAGCTAAAATTTGCAAATATTCTCCGCTCGATTAACCGATCGGCGTTGAGTTTCCTGCGAGTCGACGAACACCGGCGGCATTTCACTTTGGAGCTGCTACTTATGGAAACCCATCATCCAGCTGGATGCTGCCTCAGACTGCAGATCTGTCCCATTACCCACATTTATGGACTTGAACACTTCATGTGGAGTCTGGTTGTAAAAATGGCAACACACAGCACATTTAACCTCTATTTTGAAATCATATCCTCAGCTATTTCCCCACAGATTACTGATCCACACCAGTCCAGCTGCTGGGGATAGCGTTCCAGATGTTAGGAACAACATTAATCTACAGACAGGGAGAAGTTTTTTTCATGAACATGAGGTTTGTTGTTCAAGACAGAACATCTAGAGATGGTTAAAATCTGCTGTTACTGGACCTGGCCTAAGAAGGTACTTTGAAGTCACGTTTGGATCGTTGCACACCTCCAAATTTTTGGAATCTGGGATGTACAGCGAGTCTACTGCACATGCGAATTAGACGAAGCGTGAGATTGTAATCAGATCTACAAACGTCTCTACGATCCACCAATGTGGGACTGTACAGTCAGATTCCCAGATGATACAGAACTCTCTGTAAATTACCACTCCTATTGCTATTCCAGCAGTATTACTATAAAGGGGGTCCTAACTTACATCGGAGTTCCATTCCTATGGCCCGACGTGAGTCGATTTTCGCCGTAAGTCAGAACTCCATCAGAACAGTCTGACTTACGCTTGGGAGCCATAATGAAGGGCAAAAAGTTAGTGAATGTAGCACAATCGAAGGTGGTGTACAACTGGTCAATGTAAACAAAGCCGTCTTATAGCGCCACGTTACGACCGCTCCGCTCGCCAACTAGCTCCATGTAACCAATTCCAACGAAACGCTGTACGTCATAAACCAAGCACCCGCCCGTATCCAGTTCTGATGTTACGACCCCACCCCCACCCCCCCCCCGAATAAATTCAGGTACACAGTTCCATAAGAAGGAGGCGGTAGAGGCTACGTTACACATGACTGTAATAGGAAAAGTAGCAGAAGAAGCAAAACCAGCTGTTTGTCCACTGCCAAAAAGCTAGGAAGAAGAAACAAGCTAAATTTTGTTTATGTGAGACAAGTTGTAGTTACTTTTTTGATGGTCAGTATCGACTATGTTTCGTGACAAAGATAATGAAGGATTGAAAAAAACGCTGATCCAGCGTGCGAGTTAAATGTTCACTACCTCAGAAGATATTTGAAAATGTGTTTTCCATCATCAGTAAGCACATTAACTCTTCAAAAACCATGTCATTTTTGAGATTCCACTCTTTCCATCGACTTTTTCTTCACATAAATGTATGTTATGGAACCACGAGACATGAAGGTAGGATGTTGAGGGTTTAATATGTTGACATAGATTGTGGCGTTGCATGTGAAGCATCATATGTTGGGGAGGAGTTGAGGGGAAGGATCCAAGGGACTGAAGGGGGGAAAAGGGAAAAACCAGATGAACAGAATTCAAACAGCGTGAATCAGTAGAGATGGGCTTCAGGCAGTCATTTCTGGGTTTTAGAATTTTACGGATGCTGCCAGAGGAATCGCTCTCCATAAAAGTATAATTCATATCTGTGCTTGTTGCTAAACTCAGCGAGACTCACAGAAATCCTAATTTATGCCGACTAATTAACCACTAGAGTTAATGAAAATAACTGAGCAACACTTCTTCTGCAAAAGCACAACAACATGAGTTGGTCAGATGTTTAACTCAAGACTGAACACAGATTTGAGGGGTAATTATTTGAATTTATGATGTTGGGAGGTCAGAAATCCAAACTATTCCAGGTAAGTTCAGGGGACTGAACCGTAATGTTGTTCTTCTTTAGAGGAAAGAGGCCACAGCTCTGTGGAAGAAGCTGCATTAGTGAACCAGGTAAATAGGCCAGTGCAGCTCTGAGTGCACCAATTTACACGCCTCACACCGACTACTTGTCATTTCTATATAGGTTTTAAAAAGCAAACAAAACAAAAAACCCCGCAGTTTAAAACTGAATGTTCCTCTTAAAAAACTGCGTTTCCACTCCAACTGAAATAAATTGTGTGAACGAGGTTATTAAAGCACTTTGGATTTATTATGCCGTCCTGGCCCTGGCATCGTCGGTTCCCAGCATCTGTGTTCTCTGTCAGAGTTTCCACTGAAGTGCACACAAGTTTGTTTTCATAAAACCTGTTTTCCTGCGAGAAGAGGGTCTTTAAAGCCTTTTCTTTTGTGCAAACACAATGTTTATAAATGAAGCCCTGGGCGTAGCGGAGCATAATAGACTATTCAGGTGTGAACAAGGTGCTAAAGATAAGGAACACGCTGCAGCTAATGGGCCGCTAATGACTCCACAGTCGCACAAAAGGGACAGAAGCAACACACTGGTGCGGACATACAATGGGGAAAGCTAATGCATTTGTTCACGGCAGACATTACGATTGCAAATACAACGGAGCGGTGGAACGAGCGAGGGAAGGATGACATGTTCTAAAGACCCAGATTAGAATCCGGCCACAGCCTCTAGTGGGTGATTTATCTGTGGTGTGTGTGATTTGGGTCATCAGTATTGAGGCTGAGTGCTATATATACATGCAGGACCTAAGGCGACACAGACTGCTTGCTAACCACCAGGCTCCAGCCCTCAGACAACACTTCTTTTTTCTTTCCCAGACAACGCAACGATGTTGGCGAACTTTAAAAGCCAAAAAATCAGCCGTAACTCAGTCAGATCCAGATGCACAGTCACAATTTTGAAATGACACAAGGACCAAGTGATTAGATTTTGCCAGTGATGCGGCTTATAGTCTGGATCCACGGATTTGCTAAAGATTTCTGTATCATTGTGAGATAGTGGCACAGCGTCACTGTAACCATGACAACATGTGAATGCTACGTCGGCTGCCTGCTGACGATCACATGACTGCGATCCTGCTACAAATCAACCACTGTGGACTTATCGGGACTTACTGGAAATGATACAACAGCTGAGCAGCCTTGGTGGAGAACTGCACTCTCTAAATGCTTTTCTTGTTTATTGTTTAGGATGCTTAGAAACTGAATAAAATGTCAGATTTTGGGATTTGATCCTTGACCCCAAGAAGATTGGTCTGATTTTTAATAATTAGATTACACCATAAAAATGTGTGAACCAATGTGTCAACTAACTTCCATTGGACATTGACTTTTTTTTAGTTAAAAAGTTAAAACTGAGTAAATCTGTTGATCTAAGTCATAAATTTTCACCCATTTAATTTACTGGTTCCGCTCAGTTACACCAAATCCATTCAGATGACCCTAATAAGCTGCTTTATTTAACAAATTCACAAATAAAATGCAATTTGTACCAATTTAACATGTAGTAAAGCTCGAATGAAGCCACCAGCTACTTATTATTCTCTGTGTGATGCATTTACTGTGTGCTGCAGAGGCTCGTGACTAATGTGGTTTGCACTTAAATGCCCCCGTTTGTCCGTCCACATACTAATGACTGCTGGTAAAACGTTGCTGCTAGGATTAAATACACAAAAGCCCAAGTTTATCCCCAAAATGTCACCACATGGCTGTTTGTTTGCACAAAAAAAATCCTTAAGTCTGCTACATTTTCAAGTTTTCTTCAATCTCACAACAATCCAGTGATAGGCGTCCATACATTATAAACAGAACCACCTCATAACTAACTCTACATGCTTTTATTGGTGCTAATTTTGCTTAAATCTGAACAATTACAAGCTGAAAAGGCTGCAACATGGGATTCTTTCACTACCAACCCGGCAGTAACCCCCATATTTTAAAGTCTGCTCAGTCACTACGCTGGTTTAAAAACAGAAATACTAAAACACTCTCACTCCTACTGCATTTCGAAGCCATCAGCGAAATATATCACAGATAAACTGCGGTCTCTGTGACCGTGTTATTAATTCATAGCTAGGTGCTTTCAAATGTGCATATAAAGAGGAAATGAGGAGTTCAAAGAAACAGAAACGAGAATTTCAGCCCATAAATTCGGCCAAAAAAAAGAAGAAAACGACATCCCGGGAGAGAAATGTAAACACGTATATGGAGACATCAGTGCATCTGAGGCTGGGGAAAGATGGTATTTTATACATGAAAAGATTGCAAAATGTCCTTTCAAGTCATTTGGAGAGAAAACTAGAAGACACTGGGCTGCACTATCCCTCTCTCCCTGATGATCTGCAATCAGAGTGAGATGAAAGTTCAGTTTCAACATGCTTTATGCTAATTTGGCTCCGCTGAACACCTTTTAAGAGAGAGAGATCCTGCGGGTGCTAATTCAAGACGACTTCTAGCCCTATATGCTGACACTTCCCATGTTGTTAGGGTCCCTTAATGACTTTGGTGGAAAAATATCATGTTTTAATCATTTCATTGTTATTCCCTGGCTGCAGGAATCCAGATTTCACCAAAATAAAAGCTCTGATGGGGTCACATGCATGTTAAAATCAGCAGTGGACCCTCTCATAGCAGGAATATGCACTTTTCCCTACATTTTTTGGATAATATTCTGGATTTTGATTAAAAAAAACATCTTGTTTTACTCTCATATTTCTTCTTCCTTGGCTGCAGGAACCAGGAATTCTTCAAAATATAAGCTCTGGTGGGATCACATGCATATTAAATTAAGCAGTGGACCCTCACAGAGCTGGAATATGCCCTTTTTCCTATTTTTTGGATAACATGCTGGATTTGGATGAAAAAACATCTTGTTTTGCTTGCTTATTTCTTATTCCCTGGCTGCAGGAATCCAGATTTCACCAAAATAAAAGCTCTGGTTGAATTAAATGCATGTTCAATTTAGCAGTGAACCCTCATGAAGCTGGAACATGCTCTTTTTCCTACTTTTTTTTGGATAATATGCTGGACTTTGATGATAAAACACCTTGTTTTACTCATTTATTTCTTATTCTTTGGCTGCATGGGTCAAGATTTCATCAATATAAAAGCTCTGATTGTATCACATACATGTTAAATTTAGCAGTGGACCCTCACAGAGATGGTATATACTGTTTATCCCACATATTTTTTGGATATTATGCTGGATTTGGGTGAAAAAACATCATGTTTAATTTGATTATTTCTTATTCCCTGGCTGTAGGAATCAAGATTTCATCAAAATAAAAGCTGTGGTGGAATCACATGCATCTTAAATTCAGCAGTGGAACCCCTCATAGCTGGAATTTGCTCTTTTTTTCTACTTTTTTTTGGTGTAATATGCTGGATTTGGGTGATAAAACATCCTGATTTAATTGCTTATTTCTTATTCCTTGGCTTCTGGAATGTGGATTTCACCAAAATAAAAGCTGTTATTGAATCACAGGCATGTTCAATTTAGCAGTGGACCCTCTCATAGCTGGAATATGCTCTTTTTCCTACGTTTTGTTTTGGATCATTTGCTGGATTTGGGTGAAAAAGCATGTTGTTTTATTTGCTTATTTTTAATCCCTGGCTACTGGAATGAGAATTTCATCAAAACAAAAGCTCTGGTGGGATCACATGCATGTTGAATTTAGCAGTGGACCCGCTCATAGCTAGAATATGCTCTTTTCCGCACTATTTTTTGGTATAATATGCTGGATTTTTGACAACACCGTCTGAGGATGGAGGAACAGAGTGCTCTGCTGAGTCTATCCCTTTCTCAATGTCGCTTTGCCATTTACAGTTGTATCATGGTGCGTGGGCGGCCGTGTGTGCGCTTACATAAGTGTGTGTCAGTGCGTAGCGTTGTGGGAGTGTGTTTTTCCCTGCGTTTGTGTGTGTGTTTGCGTTCGTCTAGATGGCCCGTGGACAGGTGTGGGTGCCTGGCATTTCAAGAACCGATGTCAAAGACCTTTAGTTCTGCATCTGACGTGTGTGAAGGAGATCGTGTCGAGTCATGAATAAATGAAGCGACAGAGAGGAGAAGTGAGCGAGCAGAGAAACACGGCGAGGGAGAGCTCAGACATTATTCCTTTGGAAAAAAAAACATTTCACAAAAGATGTCAACATCTGCAGGAGCTTGTGCTCGTGCAGATTGGAGCTTTAGATGTACAGAGAAACAGAGATAAGATTTAAAACCCTTATTTACACATCAGGCATCACATACATTCATTTTTGATTAGTTGATGACTTGTTTAGTCACTAAAATATGTAAAAAAATGAAATTTTCTGTGCATTTCCAATCCAAAACCTAAAGATTTTGAGTTTTTACCATGGAAATCTTAAACATTAGCATGGATTTATATATTTTTTTCCAGTAAACATGATTGAAACATGTAATCGAGTCATAAGCTGTTACTGATTCATAGAAATCAGTTGCTAGGCCAATTATTTCAGCTGTAATATTAATGTTTTATGGATATTTGTGTCATTTATGATGCTATGTGCTGGTTGACAGACCAAAATATTGCACATCAGGCATCACATACATTCATTTTTGATTATTTGATGACTTGTTTAGCCACTAAAATATGGAAACATTTTAAATTCTCCATGCATTTTCAATTCAAAACCCAAAGTTTTGGAATTTGCGCCACAGAAATCTTAAATACTAACATGGATTTATGTCTTTTTTCCAGTAAACATGATTTAAACATGTTATCAAGAGTCATAAACTGTTGTGGAATTCTAAAAATCAGTTCTTAGAGTAATTATTTCAGCTGTAATATTAATGTTTTATGGATATATGTGTCATTTATGATGCTATGTGCTGTTTTGCCTCCTGCACCAGCTGTAGTCATGCAAAATTCAGCAGGATTCACACGTCTCGCTGCTTTCTGTGTCATTTTCAGGTAAAGTTTTTCTCCACAAACATGAGAATTTTCCATGCTTTGGATAATAATCTTTTCCATGTTTTTGCTTTGGGATGGTCGCTGGTCAGCCACAAACAAGACTTTCATCTGTGTTTGCAAAGCTCTGGTGTCTGGAGGCTCAGCTAATCTGTGTTTTATTGTATTGCATCTCCTGGCTGTTATTACCTTTAGATGGTATTAGTGCAGATACAGACAGGAAATGAGCAGGAGAAAGAGAGAAAGTATCAAAATAACATGCAAACATAGGTCCGGATGGCCAAGAGTCAAACTGTGGACTTAACCTTGAAGCTGCAGAGCATGCCTTTTCTTTATTCGCCAATATACGACTAACTGATGTCACCTTTTCAACATGCAGGCCTCAGCTGCGACTCCTCAGCCCCTGGATGCTGTTTACGGCTCTGCATTAGGATTTATTACAGGTGATGTTATAATACTCTTCTCTGAGAGCTGGAAGCTGAGGTCAGATGATGCTGCCTCCATGAAAGACACTGAGTTTTATTTATTTATGAGGCTCTGACTGGCTTTTCACCTCTTTGCATAACTTTGATTTAATGGCTTTTAATGTGGATTCTTACCAAAAGTGCTCAGAAGGTTGGATTAAGCTACAGGTTCTGACTGTTTTCAACAAACTTCTGACATCCAGTTTTACTTGCTATGGACTTGGAATAAAATGGAAAACAGTGTTAACCCTTGTGTTGTCCTGTGGGTCAAAACTGACCCGTCTTAAAGTTTGAAAATGTGGGAAAAAAATCTGTTTCCACAGTGAAACTTCTGATGTCCACATTTTCAACATTTTTGGGAAAACTTTGAATATTTTTTGGTGGAAAAAAAAGAAATGCTAAAAATGTTTCTTAAGAACATTTACAAAAAAAAATCAACCAAAATCCAGCGAATTTCGCTGGATTTTGGTTGATTTTTTGTGAATGTTCTTAAAGAAAATATCAGAAGTTTTACTGATAAATATGGAATCACTTTAGATATTTTTAGGATTTTTTGGAAGATTTTTACTAATTTTTTGAAAATATTTACAAGAATTTTCTTGCCAAATTTGGGGGATTGTTTTTTTTTTTACTTTTAAGGGAAACTTTTAAGGAATTATTGGAATTTTCTTCCTGAAGGTTTTGCAAATTTTCAGAAATTTGGGGAATTTTTTTTGCAGAATTTTTGGATTTTTTTCAGACAAGGAAACAATATTTTTTGGTGCCCATAAATGAAGACAACAGGAGGGTTAAGACATGAAGTAATAAAGGTTTAACTTCATCTTATTTTACTTTCAGCTGCTCTTGATTTAGTTTTGTCTTAACTCTCTGAACCCCAAAACCTGCTAATGGGTTCGAAAAGCAAGTTATTTTTTTAAAAATGTGGTACAAAACAGAAAATAAATTGTACTAATCATGTGTGACATGTGCTTAAGTTGGGATAATTAATCAAATCTAAGCTGATATAATAAAAATCGCTTTATTCTACATTTCATTTTTTAAAAATTACCAAAAATTAACCATCAGCAGCAACCAGAATCTATAAAAAAAAAAAATTCTGTATTTTCGGGTGCAACTGTGAAGTCATTAGTGGCTGAGCAGCGAACAACAGTCAGGTTAAAAAAATCCAGGTACTATTCGGCTGAACTGCAGGCAGTGTTTACGCAGATTTACAGTGCTGTGAAAAAGTATTTGCCTCCTTCTTGAATTCTTATTTTTTGAATATTTCCCCCACTTAAATGTTTAAGTCCATCAAAATGATTTAAATACTAGACAAAGATAACCCAAGTAAGTATTATTTTTACCGATCTGCCTTTTTAGTATTTTTATTCTTCTCTGTGAATTTCACCTCTGGTTTTTAAATACTATATATACATTGTGCTTTTGCTTGGCTGTATTTTAAATGAAGCCTAAATGTAGGTTGGTGTTTAAATAAAGGTTGATTTGGCTGCCCTCACTTTAGATGCTGAATAAAGATGAATTTATTGATTAATTGACTTAAAAAATGAAGAACGGAAACTCTTTGATTGTTACTGGAAGTTCATAAGCAGCCGTTTAGTTTAGCTTTGCTAAATAAAACGATTGGCAACAAGAAATAACATCTAGCCGGACTGTGTCACCTAATTTTATCAGGATCAAAGGCAAAAAACACATTTAATATTTACTGCAATTAGCAAAATGAATGAATAAAATAGATTCATTGCACTAAAGCATAAAGTAATACCAATTAAAACCACAATTGTTGTCCAGCATCTGATTTAAGAGAACTGTAACTGATAGAAAAGTCCTAATTATGTCTAGGAAAGTGAGAAATATACAACTGTGCACAAGTTTTAGCCACTTTATAGCTTATCTGTCACATCATGAAGAAAAATCAGCCACAAAATGGAAAAAGCAGCACGATGGAGTCAGTGTGGGTTTACATGAAGAGACAGAAGACACACAAAATAAACATCCTGCCAAGTGTACCGAGGAGAACTGTTGCTGCTTCAAAGGCAAAATATTGATTTGATTTTGTTTTTGAAAGCATCCACACTTTTTCTGACTTCGCCAAAGTCTCAAAGTAATTCATATTTTTAGCTCCCATGTGACCAATTCTACAGTCGTCCGGCGACACAAACATTCAGTCTGAAGGTAAATAATAAAACCTGTCTCTCAATCTAAAAGCTGCATTGCCTCACATTCAGATAAACACACCGGGTCTGTGCGTGAGTTACATTTAGCCGGTTAAGAGAAGGTATCACCTGTCCAGCCAGGCCAGCAGGCTCTTGGCGGCGGTGATGAGGTCGACCACGGAGGTCAGCAGATCATTGGGGAGCCGCCGTGAGCTCCTGCTCTCCGATTGGCTGCTGCGACGGCGGCCGGAAATGAAGTTCTGCAGGTTCTTGGCCGAAGCGCCGAGTTTGTGAGCCAGAGTCCTGACGCTCTCCGTCTCCAGTCCTGAGTTCTGCATGAAAACACAGAAAGAAACACAGACTAGCTGCAGACAGAAGCACAAATGCATCAGTTTAAAAAGTCTGATGGTTTACATTCTTTAAAAAAAGCACCATTTTCGTTTTAATCGTCTTTTTTACTTGTACTTATGGTGAATGATATAATAGATGCTACTAACGTTATTGATTTGAATGATTCACAGTGACTAAAATGGTTGCTAAAATTAGCCTCTTGCTTGAAAGATGCAGAGATGCAGTAGTGTGTGGGTGAGGATGATGAATACGATGACATTTATCAATTTTCCCAGAGTTTCTTTTGTTTTTTGGGCTATTTGTCAGGATTTTCTGAACAAAATGTAACCAGTTTGCTTTCTTTTTTCTGCTGATTTATGCACTTTTAAATTTGCAATATTTGAGGGATGCAGAAATCTTCAGTCAGATTTATTAGCTAGATTTCATGTACATGGAGAGCAAACAACACATACAATAAAGTAGAAACAAGACTCCGCCAAGGCTGCTCAGCTGTTGTATCATTTCCAAGGGATGAAATCTTACAAAAATTTGTGGCAGAAATCACGGCAAAATAGAATGTGGCCATTTAATATTGATTTACCCACAAACGAAATGATTTTGTGTTGAGCACAGGCGTGTGTCATGCATGTGTGCCGGATTGCGTGACCTAAATATGTAGCAGGCGGCGGGAATTGATGGGACTCAGAAACACCCCCACAATTTAATCAGTTGTTCCTTGTATCATTTCTGATAAGTCTGCAGTGATGGATTTGTAGTAGGATCACAATCATGTGATCATCAGCAGGCAGCTGATGTAGTGTTCACTTGTTGTCATGGTTACAGTGATGCTGTGCTGCTATCTGGCAATGACACAGAAATCTTTAATGAATCCATGGATCTAGACTATAAGCCGCATCACTGTAAAAATCTAATCACTAGGTCCTTGTGTCATTTCTGACCTTCCCTGAAAAATTCATCCAAATCCGCTATTGTTTTTGAGTAATGTTGCTAACAGACAGGCAGGCAGACAGATGGACAGACAAACCAACACCAGTAACAACCAACTAGTAACAAATGAATAGCACATAGATTAAGAGGATTAATTTACTTTTTCATTTTTCTGCTATTTAAGGATGTATTTTTGTTTATTTTTTTCATGTGATCAGATGATTGTCGTGAGCCTGTTTTACCTCCCTATGACTGCAATCTCAGCTTTTATGCGCTAAATAAATTTTTTTTTTAACAAGACATAGTGGCATAAACTGATATGTCGACTGAACAGATGGTTTCATTCTGCAATATTTTTGTGTAAAAATAGGAAGCAGAAGGCAAGAGAAGAAATGTGGTTTTCCTGGTGCTGAGGAACTTTAAATTTGAATAATTCTAGATGAATTCTTGACATAAAAACTGCTGTTATTTATCATTTTTCTGCTATTTAAAGTCAGTGGATAGAAGGGTGATGGAGAGGATGCTACGTGGGGACAGACAGTCGGAAGGCAACCAAGCATCTGCCTTTTGAAGAAAAATTCCTCGATTTCCACCTGCTGCGTGATGTTTTTCTAAGCCAAACCGCTGTTAAAAATAACTGCAGATTTAACGAGAAGCAGCTCTGCTGGAGAAGCTGCTCGCTTGTTAGAAAAGTCACCTATATGTCGTATTTGGAGGGGATGGAGAGCATCTTTCTCTGAAGAATGTTCTCACCTTCAGCTCAAACCAGAAAAGTTGTTATTTTCACTTTTCAGGCGTAGCTTCTCCAGTTCTTGTGTCTCTATGTGTTGCTTGAGTCTCATATATTGACTCTGCCAAGGAACGGTGGAGTTATGTGACGATCTGTGTACGGTTGTCTGTCAGTTAATCTGTCTGTGCACATTACTCAAAAACGGACTAACAGATTTGGATGAAATTTTCAGGGAAGGTCAGAAATATCAGAAGGACCAAGTGATTAGATTTTGGCAGTGATGCAGCTTATAGTCTGGATCCACGGATTTGTTAAAGATTTCTGTATCATTGTGAGATAGCGGCATGGTGTCACTGTAACTATGACAACAAGTGAACGCTACATCAGCTGTCTGCTGATGATCATATGATTGTGATGCTACTACAAATCCATCACTGCAGACTTATCAGAAATGATGCAAGGAATAATTGATTAAATTGTGGAGGTGTTTCTGAGTCCCATCAATTCCTGCCGCCCGCTACATATTTAGGTCATGTGATTCGGCATCCGTACATAATGTACACATGCATAACACACACCTGTGCTCAGCGCAAGGTCATTTTGTTTGTGGGTATCAATAACCAGAGGTGGGTAGAGTAGCCAAAAACTGTACTCAAGTAAGAGTAACGTTATTTCAAAAATAATATCACACGTTTTTTTTAGAAATGATGTGAGTAGACAGACAAAAATGTAAAATAATGTGCAAGTTCTGGTATTTCCAAATAATAAAATAAATAGCAAAAATAAACATCTTTACAAAATGACAAGTGAAGGCACAAGAAACACAAATTTCCAAATCTCAGGTTTTCACAACATAAAGCTTCCAAAACAAATACAAGTAGTAAGGTAACGTCTTTATGTTTGAACAGTGCAAACTACTTCCAGTGACAAGATATACTCATAGAATGTATGGATAGACTGTATGGATATACTGCATGCTGCACAACCCTCCTCCCCACCTGTATCACGCAGACCTACCAGCCTGACGTCACGCTTCACGTCGCCCACGTTAGTAAACAGAAGACAAAAGCTTAAGATATCCATGCTAATGCTATGCTAATGTTGTCGGACTCCAAAGCAAGATCAAACTTCTCAAAAATACCCCGTTTTTTTCATTCCCTGTCTGCTACATGTGTAGAGTTTGTGCCGCTATGCCGCTACAGTTCGTATGTGGTCATGTGATCGCAAGGCGACGTCTGGTGAAACGGAGTCACGTGATTATTGTTGCTTCGTCTGATTGGTGAAACACAGTCATGTGGTAGATCCACTGGGGGCATCTCTCCGGAAAAACAAAGCATATCTAATGTGGTAAATAAAAAGTAACGAGTCGAGTGTAGCCCAGTGTAACGGAGTAAGAGTAACGTTTCTTCTTCCCAATTATACTCAGTTTAAAGTAAAAAGTATGGCAGTAAAACTACTCTCAAGTACATTTTTTTTCAAAAAGTTACTCAAGTAAATGTAACGGAGTAGAAGTAACTCGTTACTACCCACCTCTGTCAATAACTAATAAAAAAATGCTGCATTTCTACAAAAAATGCTGCATTTCTGACAATGCCATATCGGGGAATGAGCAACCTTGGCAGAGTACTGCACTCTCTGAGTGGTTTTCTTGTTGTATTTGTAAAACCATTCTGCCCAAACTTCCTTCATATCTTTGCAAATTCATCTCCAGCAGCTCATCTTCCAATCATAATATTCAATCAGAAGACAGAAAAGAGAGATTTCTGCTAAAGATGTTTGGAACAGGAGGGAAATTACATTCAAGAACTCCAAAAAACATATGCTAAATTATTCTTTCACTGATTGTCTTGCACATTTCCAAATTTTCCCAGTTATTGATTCAAGTGTTTTTCTTGAAACTTTCAAATACTGTTAGCTGGCTTTCAGTATTGTTTAACTGGCATGCCTGATGCTGATGCTGCCATTCTGGTTATATGTCGCTTTAAAACGAGGCTGCCAACCTAAATATTGATGAGCAACCTGATTAGATAAAGTTTAAATATAATAAAGTTTTTCAACCCTCTGCTATTCTCAGTCTACAACTGTGGCTGTTTGTTTTTCCCTTGTGGCAGCAACCATTGGGGCGATGCAAGGATTTGATGCAGGCCACTAAAACTTGACTTTCTCCAATTTGTTTCACTGTGCATCCAAGCGGAGCGACATACATTAAAGCTGCAGCGGTAAAGAAGCCTAATGAGAGTCCTGCACTCCACTCAAACCACGAGACACAAACTCACCAGAGCGCAGAGCAAGTCGACGGCCTCCAGAATGAGCTCCTGGTGTCCGATGCGAGAAACTCCCAGCTCCTCGAGCTCGGCGTGGCTAATCCTCAGCAGCCGCTCGCCACACACACCTCCACGCTCAAACACACACACATACTGCTGCAAGCAGTCGTCCAGACCTGCAACACACACACACACACGATAAGGTTACACACAATCAACACACTGGATTTGTAAATAAAGTGTAAATAAATAAAGTTGTTATTTTCAGTAGAGCCCGAAATATTATGACAATTTTATCATCTCTGCTATACCTGAAACAGTCCCAGAGTACAAGTATCCTGGAATTTGGATGACTGAGAAGGTGACCTTTAAATATCACGTGTTCAAACTGCTGACTAAGTGACACCAAAAATCGGTTTCTTGTACAGGAATAAATCATGTTTCTCATTGCTTTGTAGAAAAACACATTTTCTATCAGTGTTGGATAATGGTGACATTTTATACATACATGCATCAGCTGTGACTCTGAGCCTGTTTAGCATTTATTACTAGTGATGGTTATCATTCTAGCTGTATGTTGTGTTTATTTACAGGACTCCAACTTGTTCTTTAACCCTCTAACATTACTTCATTGCTGTCTTTAGTCACTGTGCACCTACAACCTGGAACAATCTACAGCGTGACACATTTTTAACCTTCGGGCACTTTAGGTTTCTAATTTCATCTTATTTTAATTCCAGCTGTTCTTTTCTTTAAAATAGATCAATTAGTTTTCATGTTTTAAATGCGATAGTATGCTTTTAATTTTGCTTTTTTATTGTCATCGTTATCCAAGTTTCTTATTTATATGCTGTATTTTCTTACCCGGCTACATTGTAAATGAGGCCTGAAGACCTCAGTGTATTCTGAGTTGAAATTAAGGTTGAATAAATTCTAGTGTTATCATTTAGCTCCCAGCTGCTGCCTCACAGAGCTGCTGTAGAGTCTGAATCCTGTCAAACTGTATGTTTTATTATTTCTTTTTACCATTTTTTTGCTTGTTTGAATCATCGTACTATTTCTTCTTCTTCCTCCTCCTGTACCGCTGTGCTGTTATATATATATATATATATATATATATATATATATATATATATATATATATATATATATATAGTAATTATGAGAGTGCACATTAGGTAGTCAGAAATTATGGGTCCTGGTAGCTGGATGCAAACTCTCCATCCAACTCCGCCATCACTCTTCATGAGCGGTCCACAGCTCAGACGCTCTTTAACACGTTCGTTCCCCCTTATCAATAACTGCACACATCCCTACTTGAAATTATAGGTTTCAGGCTGCACTCCAGAGCTGCTCATCAGCTTTCTGTGCCACGCTTTCATCGGCAGCTTCCCTCTTTCAAAGTCTGCCTGTGGGGAGGACGGATTCCTTTCAGTCCACACAGAAAAACGCAAGACAGTTTTATACCGCTGCTTGTTCCAGGTTGTTTCCGATAATACAGCAGCTGCTGTGTCGTGTTTTTCGAGACGTCTCGTCTTGCTTGCAGTTTTGTACATTTGGGCCCTTTCAAAACCAGAACAGAGTAAGTGTGACATACAGCTTATTTTAAGAGACACCTGAGGGCTACAGGAGTCGGTTTGTAAATGTGCTACTTTGAGAGGAGTTTTGAGAAACGAGAGAACGGAGAAAAAAAGGGAATAAAACCAAACAAAATCTACAAGATGTGGTGCATGTTAGGGTTTTAGTTCCTGAAGTGAAAGTTATACTTTACAAAAAACTGTTAATGTTAAATTAATCCATTGGACAAAGTGTCAAGTTTGGATCACAGTAGTTTTTGTCAAAGTTACACTTGTGCTGCATCCTGGACAGATTTAAAAAGTCTGTTTCCATTACTTCCTAGGACATAAGGCTGTCTCAAATGTGAATATACCGTTACCAAATGGCAGCAAAATGGGATTTAACTTTGGAAAAGAACGTTGTATTGATGTAAGAACATTCTTGCATTGCTTGTCTGTTCTTCATCCGCTATCCCCACCTCCTCATCCTCACTCTCACCCCAACCAGTCGAGGCAGACGGCTGCCTTCCCTGAGCCTGGTTCTGTCCAAGTGTTTTGTTTTATTTTCTCCCTGTTAAAAGTTTTTGTTTGTTTGTTTTGGTTCCTTCCCACCATCGCCGACTGTTTGCTCATCGGGAATCCAAAGGGAACTTGGGTTCTCTGTTTAAAAGTCATAAGGTCTTCACTGTTCTATGTTAACTGCTATGAGATGGCATATGTTGTGAAATAAAACTGAACATTGTTATGGGAAATATAACACGATTTGGGTTTGGAAATGTTAGAGACAGATTATGACTAGTTTTTACATCAAAGCTGATTGATAATTGAAGGACTCCTTTGATACACATAAATTTGAAAGTGTGAAATCATCCAATATAGACGTTATTTCTAAGGATCCTTGGCTGTCAAGCTGCATCTAAGAACATCCTGATTGTCTTTGTAGTCGTGATGCCTTCAGCTGTACAGTGGGGATAATGGTGCTCACTTTCAACCGTCCTTTCTTTTAAGTAGTACATGGTGTTGCACTCATTTAAGGTTCTAAAATGTAACAGAAGCAGACGTCTTCTGAAGCTGTTCGACGACCTAACAAGCACTTTGTTTGAAGTGTACCGAGGACTTTAATCAAGAAGAAACTCAGCAAGTTTTAAGAGTCTGCAGCACAGAAAGGATTTCAAATCAGTGGATACTTGGGATTAGAGCTGCAACTACTTTGACAATCAGTTAATCAGTTTTTTTCATCGCATTTTACACCAAGTATGTGTTGTTTGTGGCAGCTCAATGAATTCTACGGTGCAGAAACAAGATATATTGTAGAAAAAAGAACCGCTTTCACATCTTAACCCTCCTCTGCACCTTCCTATGCACCTGCCGCAGCAGATAAAGAGGCCTTACAAGAAGTTTTACTACATTTCGTGCAGCAAAGCGGCCTCGAGTCAGCTCTATTTATGGCTTAACGTCCAGCTAAGAGTCTCTAAAGGAGCTAAAACAAACGCTGCACCTGAAACGGGAGTCGAGAGGCTGCAACAGAAGAAGCAATAGATGGGCAATCAGGCAGCGGTCCAGAAAGACTTCACTCTCTGCTGTATTGTGTAACGTCTGTGTTGTGAGCATATATATGTGTGGGACGGTCTCTCTAGATGTGCTGTTGCGTGAGTGTGACAGTGGGCGGGTGTGTGTGCGTTGCTGGAGTGCGTGTGCATATGTGTGTGAGTGTGTGTTTGTCTGGCCAGAGTTGGTTTGCTGAGTCAAAGGAAAGCAGATCAAGACAGAGCTGCTCGGCTGCAGCCTCTGGCTCCCAAAACAATGAATGTATCCAGCTTCTAACCTCTTAACAAACAGCCAGCTGGAAAACACACACACATACACACACCTCTGAGGAACGAGCATTGATTTCCCCCGCTTCAAGTCCCCGCTTTATAATACACTCATCTATCATAACCACAGTAACAAAGATGGGGGGGAAGAAAAGCTGGGATGGGAAGAGAGCGGAGGAAGAGAGAAAAAAAAGCAAAGAGTAAAAGGAAAAAAACCCCTCATAAGCCAGCTGTTAAATTGCATGCAAACTATTTCACACGACGAGCATTTGTCAGCTCCTGCACCCTTCCTCCTCAGCCGCTAAATCTGAAGTCTAAATGAAGCGTTCAGTCCCAGAGTGCCATGCATCGAGCTGGGAGAAAAAAAATCACCTGAAGCCTAAAATCCATCAACGTTCAAGAACCTGGATAATTCTGAAGCCAAAAATGTAAATAAATGCAGGTTGTGCAGCCTTCAAAAGAAAAGGCGGCAATCGGTTCACGAAGATAAGGTGACGTCTTTTCAGCTTTATCTCATTTTGGAAGGAAACTCGACAAATTGATTTCCCTATCTGGACCTCCAAACACTTGAAGTCGATGAGCGATATCTCGGCTCACGGCCTCCACTGACAGGAATGAAAGGACTCAATAAGAATAAAGACATCAAACTGCTTTTGGTTGATTTTTTTTTTGTAAATGTTCTTAAGAAACATTTTTAACATTTTTTTTCCACCAAAAAATGTTCAAAGATTTCCCAAAAATGTTGAAAATGTGGACATCAGAAGTTTCACTGTGAAATTATATATTTTTTTCACATTTTCAAACTTTATAACGGGTCAATTTTGACCCACAGGACGACACGAGGGTTAAAAAAGTGGATAAATGTAGAGTATATAGAGTTAGCCTTGATAAAATGTGATCATGGAAATGCAAAACAGAAAATAACAGCAGTTATTAGGACTCCTGCTGAAACCAGCTGCAAAATTTAAATGCAAAATACATGTTAATAGACAATTAATATGCTATTAATGCATTCACTTCTATTTGGCACTGCTATTCTGAATGATTGCTTGCCTTTTTAGGCTTTGAGTAAAGTCTCTTACTTCCAATGAAAGGGAAATTTTTGATGCTAATTAAAAACGCCTCATATTTTCACATTGTGCTTATTGCTATTTTTACTCAAGTAAGTCATCTGAGCACTTTTTCAGGCACTGGCGTTCTAATGAGTGCTAATAGCGGCTGATTTCCTAATAGACGTGAAGCTGATTAAAACAATGTTGGCTCTCGCAGGCGAAGTGTTACTACCGCTGCAAGATGCACAGAAGCAGAAGGGGAGAGCTACACTGTGTGGCAAAAGTTCACTGATAATCAGCGTCGCTTATCACTGGCAGTGAGGGAGAGCGTGAATGCCCTGAATACTGATGAGTCAAATTGTAAGTGGCATCAGCGAGCGCACACACGCCCACGCATGTATGAAACACAAAGCAGCGGCGCCACACAGTTAATACACATACAGTATAATGGATGCTGTATGGACGCATTCAACATCTGCAGGCAGATAAACCCCCACAACCAGCTCATCTCCTGCAGTGGATCAATAATTTAAACTGTTTATCCACTCCTTTGAGCTTATTTATTACCTTTACCTAAACAATTACCTTTAGCTTTGACTCGTATATTATTTTAATGCTAATTAGCTAAAACAGTAATGCTACTTTAAGCTAACCATTTATTTATCTACTTTTCTGTAACAATTTTAACTGTTTAGCCAGTACTTATAGCTTTGCCCTTTATGTCATTATTTTAATTAGTTAATTAGTTAAAACAGTTGATAAACATTACCACTACTTTAAGCTAACCATTTACTTATCTACTTTTCTGAAAAAAAATGTAACTGTTCAGCCAGTACTTTTAGCTTTTGCCCTTTCAGTCATTATTTTAATGCTAATTAGCATTAAAACATTAACATTTTTTGGTGAAAAAAAAATGTTAAAAATCTTTCTTTAGAACATTTACAAAAAAAAAAATCATCCAAAATCCAGCAAATTGCGCTGGATTTTGGATGATTTTTATGTGAATGTTCTTAAAGAAAATACCAGAAGTTTTACTGATATATATGTAATCACTTTAGATATTTTTAGGATTTTTTTTGGAAGATTTTTAATCATTTTTTGAAAATATTTACAAGAATTTTCTTGCCAAATTTAGGAGATTTTTAAAAAATAAAACTTTCAAGGGAAACTTTAAGGAATTATTGGAATTTTCTTCCTGAAGGTTTTGCAAATTTTCAGAAATTTGGGGATTTTGTTTGCTGAATTTTTGGATTTTTTTTCTAAACAAGGAAACAATATTTTTTGGTGAATGAAGACAACAGGAGGGTTAACATTTTTTTCACTTTCAGTTGAGCATTTCAACCATTAGCCAGGACTTTCAGTTAATCATTTTAACAGTTTATTCATCATTTTAAACCATTTAAATCATTTATACATTACCTTTAACTAGCTACTTCAGAAGCCAATTCATTTTTTGGACAGACTAGTTTAACTACATCCAGTGCTTTGGCTGTTTCAACTTTTTATCCATTTACTTTTCCCTTCTGATGCAACTGTTCATCCATTTGGTCTGCATGTAGTAATTTTTTTTTTAGCTTTTTCAGCTATGGTTTATTTAGCAGTTTACTAATGCCATTCACTTTAAGTTTTATTATTTATTTTTGTTTGCTGGTTTACAGGTGTGACAGCTGCCTCTATTTTATTTTAATTGCTTTTTTTCTGTTTTTCAAATTAGCTGAAGCACTCCACAATGCAACCGCTGTTTTGGGAAGCACCATTTCACTGCAGTAAAGACGTTAAAATGTTCCCGCCCAAGTTTTTTTTTTTTTTTTTGCTATAAATTGACAGCCAGAAGCTCCGTGTTTATGTCTGTGTGGGTTTGTTGTATAATGGTGTGTATCTGTACAGTCATGTGCTCATTTCTCTGTATGAACAGCGTACATGTGTGAGAGAGAGCGGGATCATGCGTGTGCTTGTGTTTGACTGGTACAAAAAGTGTGATTCATAGCTGACTCACACACTTAACTCCCACAGAGGCACACTTTTCACAAGAGCAGGCGAGCCAAACTCCCACAAACACCCTCTTTCTCTCTGTCACACACACACATCTAATAAAACTAGATTTTGCACTGACTTCTGGGATGCTGGAGAGTCCTGTTAAAGAGCCGGCCCTCCCAGTCGGGTTATGTGTCATCTGTTCCGAGCGCTCTGAAGCGTCGGTAGCAATAAAAGTTAGACGAGCGCTCGCTCCGTCCTTGGGATTTGTAAATGCAGGGATGTTAGAAGCCGGCGGCTGTTAGAAGTGAGTTTATGACCGGAAAGTTGCCAGTTTGAATCCCAATGATTCCTCTGGGAAAATGTTGCATGGGTAAAATAAACCAGGAAAACTATCCCTCCAATAATAACATTTTTTTTGTGCCTTTGACGTGAATTTTCCTTTAAGCTCCTGAGTGTAAATGTTGGTGTTTACGATAAACGTTGCTCTCTTGACTTGTCTGGTTGAATACCACTTGAGAACAGCAGGACCTCCTCATCACATTAGTCTTGTGTCAATATAATTAGCAAAGCAAATTATACAAACACAAAAAGCATAGATCTGAGGCATTAAAAATGGAAGGAGGCAACTGAACACAACTTTGCTTCGGGCAATGCAAAAGCAAAGAAACAAGTATTGCTTTGGAAATTTGCATTAGTCAATAAACAGAACATCAATCTGTGTAAAGCTGCTCTACAGTATAACTAGAGGTCTGTAAATTTATGTTCCCATCTCGTATTTACAACTGGAAAAGTTTAGACGGACACCATACACACACACACAAAAAAAAAAATGTAATGGGACAAACTTGTAAATTTTGCCATTACTTTTAAAGGTAAAATATATTAGTTTGCAATACAATATAGGCCAACTAAAATGAAGCTAGTTCATGGTTTAACCCTCGTGTCGTCCTGCGGGTCAAAATTGACCCGTTTTAAAGTTTGAAAATGTGGAAAAAAATACATTCTTACAGTGAAACTTCTGATGTCCACATTTTCAACATTTTTGCTAAATCTTTGAACATTTTTTGGTGGAAAAAAAAGAAATGTTAAAAATGTTTCTTAAGAACATTCACAAAAAAAATCAACCAAAATCCAGCGAATTTCGCTGGATTTTGGCTTTAGCTAAACTATTTAAGTTTCAAACATTATTTTTGATGGGCTGCCTTGACATAATAATGTTGTTACTTGGATAAACTTAACAGTGTCTGTAATTTAAACTTAAAAATCTGTGTTAGTTGATTTATAGCGGAATTAAAGGTGAGGTAATTTAATTAAATTGGCTTGGTAAGTTGGTCAAGATTTTACTTACCACTTCTGGACAATTTTAGATGGTTAAGACTGGTAATTAAACATAACTTTTACTGTACAGGAAAAGCTAATTCCCCTAATGACATCATTTCCTGAGAAGTTCCCATAACTAAAAAAGAGGGATGATTTGAGAGTGTATGCATCAAGTTAAATATTCCTAACAATAGTTCTTCACAATCACTGATACTTTGGGAGGTTGACAAAGGTTTTCTGGACCGACAACCATCAATTTGCCAGTTCCTCATCTATATTTTGCAGTGCAGCTGTTTAATGAACCACTGGTTGAAATGTTAGAGTTGTCGATTAATGGTAAAGTGCATCTGTACCAAAGTAATTGACAGTAAAATTGCACAGATTTGTAGCCATTAAGGCCTTTCTAATTGTTATATTTAATGATCTGGACTTAAATAGTGCTTTTCTACCTTAGTGGTACTCAAAGTGCTTCACAATGTTCTCCCAGTCACTCACCAATGACTGCAGAGGACCAGCTATTGAACCATCAAACCTGAGCTACAGCCACTCATATTTAGCTCCAGTTCAGCTTGTTCATATGAGAAGACAATCATTTAATGAAACATTACTTGCTGAGCTTTATCACTGCCTCAGGTGCCCCAAACCAGAGCCGAGTCGTGCTTTAGTGGCTTTTACAGACCTGCTCTGGCCTCAAAAATGATGATTTCCCCAAATACCGTGTTTGCTCAGCGGGCGCAAACGAACCAATAAACACAGTTTTCTGATGCAAGTTGAATCCTCACCTTAAGTCTACAAAGATCAAGCTGCACAGAAGAGACATCCTGTGATCCCAAAGGCTGTGACTATCACTCTGGCTGCTTTTTCTTTTTTTTTCCCCTCTCTCTCTCTCTCTCTCTCGTGGCAAGTGGTGTCATCAGATGTGCTCGCATGCTGTCACGCCAATTTCACTGCTGATTTTCAAGTCTGCCAATCAAATTCATGCAAGGGAAATGAGGTGAAACTCTGCCCCGCGCTCTGTGTGAACAGATGATAACAGAACACGACGTGGGGCAAAAAAAAAAAAGAAAGAAAACCCTCCCGTCGATGTGCAGTAAGTTGTCGAATTGCGATTGAAGTGCACCACTCCCATCATTTTAGCATCGTTGGGGCCATTGCTGTGCTGCAACAAGGCCCAGACCTTTTGGCCCACAAACGCCTCTGGCATGTGTGATCCGTACATGTTATTGTAGACACGCACACAAACACAGCATATCATGTTTCCCTCAGTCGCCACAGAAGCACCAGAGAGACCCAGCGTGAACCGAATACCACGCCGAGGCGCGCCACTTGTGTGTGTGTGTGTGTGTGTGTGTTGGTGCAAATGTCCGAGGACTCGGGTGGAGCCTTCTGTTCAGAGCGGGTGTGTGTGTCTGTCAGCTGTTGTGCACAGACGGTCTGAGACGAACAACTCACCATCCACCCTCCCACACACACACACATGCACACACACAAACACATGCCATATGCACATGACCAGCCCATAACCCACCCAGCAGCAACGAGCCTCCGACAAACCGACACAGTGCATCATGTAAATAAACCCTTATCGCCATTTTTCATTTTAGCGACTCAACAGACTCCCTGACCCGCTTTTTATGCGTTAAACAGACACGTTGAATAGCAATTACTGATAATATTAGTTATCATTACTCATTTCTCGCAGCTTATGCGGAGGGTGGGCTGACGAAACATGGCGCGAATGATGCATCCTGGCATTAAAGCGGGAGAAAAATTTGTCACAGATCGACTTGAAGAGGCTGTTAAAGATCAAAAGGTCAAGTTGGAAGAACAAAATTCTAACTTTAAAATGCATTTACTGCTAAAAACAACCAGCCAGAATTTGCAGAACTATTTTTTTATTCATTATCTTCCATCATGATCCACATATAATTTCAAAAACGACACAATCGGATTTTCTTTTGATATTCAAAAAGAAGCGTGGCATCCATGTAAAACTGCAATTTCTTGCCATATCTGACAGTAGCTGGCTTAACACATTCTACAAATTAGTGACAAAAAAGCAGAAATATGTGAAGATGCGATTACACCAGTTACAGATGGAATGAAAACTGATGCTTCGGTACCACGTCGATGCCAAAATGCTGAAAATGTTGTTTTTCTGTGGTGCCAAAATTAAAATACTGGATGAGAACACCATGTGGAATGGCAGCGGCAAGTGCAGGTGCAGCAACAGGTACACAGAGACGTGTGAAAAATTACCCAACAAAACAGACACCAAGAAAAGTACATGGGGATATTTTAAGTCAAATGATCATTCAATTTAATAACACCTCAAACTGATCCAGACATCCGGATCTGTACACAGAATTCTGGCTGAGAGAGTTTCACTTCTTAATGAAATGTAATTACTGGCTAACGTTAGCTTGTTAATGTAGAAATAGCTTAGAAAGTGAGCTGGATGCTGCTTAAAGTGGTAAAAAGCTACTGTCATTTGTGTTCAGCCTGTCGAAATATAAAACTGTGAGTGCATGCCGTAGCACTGGGCATCAGCGAATTATCAGATCTAATATAACGCCTTTTTAAAAATATTATCATCATTAAATAAACAAAAACACTATAATAGAATTGGGTAGTCAATTCAAAGTCTTGAGCAAAGTCCCGCCCACAGCACTGATTGGTTACCTGCCACAAGTAATAGCCTATCAACACTGAAGAATCTTTTTTAATTAAATATATGTAAATCATAAATAAAGGCATTTTAACAAAGTTTTGTGTTGGAGTTTGTGCTATTCCAAATACTGACATCAAGATTTTAATTCCTACCGCAAATCGGCCCCAAATATTGATTATCGGCCTGATTGATTACTAATAATCGGTATATGCATGCATGCAAAAAGTACGTTGGTCCACCACTAGCTAGAACACTGTATGTTCAGCAGGTTTTAATCATTTCAAACTCAATCATTTGATTAATTTGTTCTTCTGGTATTGAATGTTGTGTGAAGTATCATGGGAATTTAGTGGTATTGGCACCAATGACCAAATTTCTGGCATGGTAACATCCTTATCTCAAACAGAATCACCTAATTGATAAAAATACACTTTCAGTATCCCATCCTGCTGATATGAATATTTTATCTGAAGGAAATTCAATCCACTCCTTCAAAGAATAATCTTTAAACTCTTCACACTTCAAAAAAAATAAAAATAAAAACCATCCAAATTCAGCCAGAAAAAGCTCCACAGCTGTGAGGCCAAAATGAACATCCTCATCTGTGGCTAACAATGAGTCTTATCACCACCACCAGAGGCACAGTGAGAGCAGAAAAAACCTCCAAATTAGCATCTTTAATCAGACTTTAATCAGAAGCTAAACAGTAAATCAGAGTGAGTAACAGCCTCGCAAACAATGAGTCAGTGACAGTGATGTTATTGAACCCGTTCTAAAAATTCTCAACAGTAAGTCTGTCAAATTTAATGCGACGCAAATTAATCCCAATGATGCTGCTTCCATTTTAGCGATAGTCGGACCAAGATAGAGACCTGAAAGAGTTAAGAAAATTCTTCTAATCAACTGCCCATCACTTATTAGAAACTTATATTGTAGTGAAATTCTGAGCTTTGTGAACTTGTCATCTGCTGTGACCACTGGCCTCCATCATCAGAGCAGCAAACTGCAGAGTTTTTACAGTCTCCTTTACTGTCTCACACTAAAAATAGAGGTTTTGGGTGGAGTGTGAGTTTAATGATAACATCCATAATTTGGTTTTATAACCCAATAACACCCACCAGCTCCATAAATCTCCCCGAGACTCAACTGTGAACCGCATTAAGTCTTAAAATATTGATAGGCGCCATATGATAGTGGAATGGTACCCAACTTATACAGTGTACTTGGACGGGCATATTTATAAAGTCCTGAATGACCTTCACATTTTTAGTTTCTTTTTTTGCCAAACTGAACATATATCACGTTCTAAATGGAACTTAAAGAATTGGCATCGAAGCTAACAGTTGGCGGTTAATTTTAATGAAATTAGTTGAGATAATAAACATGATTAATGGGTTGAGTTTTAGTGCGGCAGGTCTCCTTTAGGCAGGTGGTTTTGGGGAAGCCTGGGTGATGTCGGTGCATACAGAATGCTTCCGAGTATGCTTTATAATCATTAAATGAAAAGATGTATAAATTACATTTGGTGCAAAAACAGAGGTTGTTTCAGAGGGACTGACTGTGCAACTTAATGTTTATCTTTCATGTTTGGAGGATTTCATGTCTGCGTGGAACATGAATGAAATGTAAAACACGCAAAACTACGTCATCACACAGTGTGGAATCTGGAAAGCACAGTGTAACCAGTTTTTTGTGTGTGTAAAAGAGTTTTAGAATGTTCACAAAGGCCCCTGGGTACAGACCTAATCAGCCTGGCTGCTGAATTATGCATGACAATAATCTCTAGACCGATCACTGGAATGTATCAGCAGCACTCTTGTAAGCAAAACTCAATTACATTTTAGGGTAAATACTCACGCTTAGGTTTTTTTTCGTACATGTGTTTAATTGATGTTTTCTTCTCATTGTGATGCTCCTTATTTACTAATCCCTAACAGCTCTGGAGATGGCAGAAATTTACAGATTTAGGGCCACTAAGAGTCTGAAAAGACGTGTTTAGAGCTCAGAGCTGCTTTGTTAAGGCTTGATTATTTTGCTTGTGTGTGTGGCGCATTGCAACAACTCTGTGTGGGTTTCCACGGTGAGCCTAAAGTTCACATTTGTTGAACTTTAACCGGAGCTGTGCTAAAAAGTGTGGATGCATCGTGCTTTAATAGACAAACAACTAATTAACCTCACATTAAAGGTTTACACTAACAAATTACCCTTAAACTTGGAAATTCAGCCTCTTGGCAAAACACCCACATGCAGATGCAGCTACCAAGTGTGTTACAAAAACACTGCACGGGTCTCTGAAACATAGTAATCTACTGCTACAAACTTTCCGAACAAAGCGAGAGTAGTGAATACTGTGCCAACCAACACATAACATGCAGTGCAAGATCACAGGCTGCAGGTTACATAATGCTGGACTATAATCCACCATTTCGTCCCACTGCACAAAAGTGAATCCAAAATTTCTCGGAAACTGGCATTGCTGATGTAATTTGCAACCAGTTTGTTCCGGAATGACAATAATGATGCCGCCACCTTGCCGGACCAAATACAGCTGGCATTGAACTTAGCCTAGTTGCTGCAGTTTTTACTTTTGTGGACGCTCACTGTACATTTGATCATTTCCTAGATGAAATTTTTTAGTTGTAGCTAGCTGTCTAGCAGCTTAACACTTATATCTGTCTGTCAAATATCTCTTAGTTCACTGAAAAAGCTGCAAACATCTGAGGATCCTTCAGAATATTATTTAGTACATATCACTATTGTCATTTAAAAATCAGCTTGAGAAACACTTCAGGACCACTGCACCTGTTTATAGCCTTTTTTTAAACCTTTCCTAGTCTTTGTGTATTTTGTTTTTGTAATACTGTCTGATTTACTGCATATGTAACCTGTTTTTGTTGTTCATCTTGTTTTATGCTGCCTCTTGACCAGGTCATTATCGCAAATGAGAACTAGTTCTCAACTAACTTACCTGGTGAAATAAAGGTTAAAAAAAATACATAAATGACTGCAGAACGACTCATTTAGAGTGCTAAAGTAGATGAACAATCATACAGTTAGTGTGTCCACAAGCGTTTTGCTTTTTGTTCTTTCCAGCCTATGTTTAAGTGTTTGGAATGAGAGTGCTGCATACTCACAGGTGCGGAGTGTCTATTCTACACCAAATGCATCACACTTGGTGTTTTTTTTCTGGTTGCTGAGAGTTGAAAAATGTTCAGCTTTGGTTAAAACGCCAGTCACTGTCATTTTTTACCCACCTGTCCAATTACAGTGGAACAACAGCTGGATAAAGACAACACCAACTAACCGTCTCAGTTTACTTTTACAAGTACTGAAAGACGGCTAAGCAACAATGGAGGAGATGTTAATATCGCTCTCTGAGCATCCATGTAACACTCCAGGATTACCACTGTAATAAAATGAAAAGCAATGCTTGAGGGAACATTTTGTTCACCATACCAGGTAAGCAGCAGTCAGCTGAGTCAGCCAGCTGATTGGTACTTGCAGCAAATTACTTCTGCAGATATACCGCGTCATAGCAACCATAAGTGTCTAAAGCACTCCCAGTTGGGAGATTTCTGAGGAGCTTCTGGGGTTTTCAGCTGGCACAAAGCCTCAAGGAAAGGAACAGTCCTTTCATTTTCTTATGTACAGTTCCTGAACAGATGTCCACAGGTGTCTCAACAGCTACTATAGTTAGAGCAGCGGTCAGTCATATCACATTCACCCTTTCTCTAGCATCAAATAAGTTAAAATAAGCATTAATTAATAAACCAGAGTGGATATCTGCAATGTTACAGCGGAAAAAGGGATAGTGTAAAAATGTAGTGATATGAGTAGAAAAATAACCAAGAAATACACTTCAGTCCTGTTGATACAGTACAGTCTTTCATAATTCCATGGAAATTCAGATTTTGCGCAGATTTCTCCAAATATTGAAAATAATAACATTGCAAAGGGTTTTTTATATGCAGAAAAACATTGATAAGGCACAGATCATGTGTGAGTAGAAAAATACTGATATCAGTAAAGTAATATGAGGTCCTCTGGCCTATGTTGAAACCAGCCACAAGGGAGCAGTAGAAATATTTTGACATCACTTCTGAGGAGCTGTCATGCTGTTATCTCTTTATTCGTACAGTCTATGTGCAAAAACAACCACTAAAACTAAACCAATCACCAACAATAACACACAAAACAAACAAAATAAGACTCATAAGATCATCAGTACTGAAATTAAACTGGATTACTCAACGAAAAAATACAAGAGCTGCTTTATTGCAAAATACAAACCTTTGGCAAAGTTTGAAAGTTGAGGAGGTTGTTGTTTTCCATAGTAAAGGGGATTCGGAAAATGGTAACACTCAGATAGTGGAATGAGTGGAGAAATGTGTGGATTATACCAACAGTCTACAACTGGTGAGTCAGACCAAGTGCAAAACAACCATAAAATGATGCAAATTGTCCAAAAACAGGCATAAAATGAAACCAGAATGTGGCTGCCAAAGAGTTGATGCCAAGAAACTAGCACAACATAGTCTTGCATTCTCTACCACTGACAGTGCTGTGCAGAATGGTCTGACTGCACCTCATTATCATTCTACTAAACCAATCAGAGCTGTTGGGGAGCATAAAAAACAGGATGCACCAACAATGTTCCCTCCAAATACTCATGGGGAATTGTTTTGGTGGAACATTTGGATGTGATAAAAATGGTAACAAGCAAATAGTGTAAAAGGAGGAGAAAGCCGTATGAACAGTGCAGTCAAAAGCAGGCTAATACCTGCAGTCTACATCTGGTGAGTCAGACTCTGTGCAAAACAACCACAAAGAGACGCAAATCCTCAATGCTGAAACACAAAACAAACAAACTAAGGCTAACTGACTGCGGTGTGATGTAAAAGAACCACAAAGAGATGCAAATTATCCATAAAGTGACACAAAATGACCACAAAATTTAGCTGCTACAGAGTTAATGCAAAACAAGTACAGTTAGTGTTGCCATAACTAGCCATTCAAGGGCACCGACACTGTGCTGTGCAGAATGATCTGACTGCACCTCACATCATCCTGTCATGTCATGTTTGTATTTCTTGAAAGCAATCACAGTTATCTTGGACGGTGTTAAGAACAGGATTCACCAATGGGGTTCACTCCTAATAGTGATGGAGGAATTGTATTGGTGGAACATTCACAACTCACAGTCTACATTCAGGAAGTCAGACTACATGCAAAACAACCAGAAACAGATGCAACAAGGCACAAAATGACCACAGAATGTAAGTGACCAAAGAGTTGATGCAAAACAAGTAGTACAAGGCAGTCTTGCATGAACAGACCATTCACTAGTGCTGACACTGTGCTGTGTAGAATGGTCTGATTGAACTACAAGTGGAAGGGGAGGAGAAAACTACATGAGATGAAGTCAATGGCAACCTTACACCCAAAATCTACATCTGGTGAGTCAGTCTATGTGCAAAACAACTACAAACACTGTGTAGAATAGTCTGACTGCACTTTACCCTCATTCTCTGGCATGTTTGTTTTTAGTTTAACCAATCACAGTCATTTTCGGCAGTGTTAGGAACAGGATGCATCAACAGCGGCCACTCAAAGTAGTGATGTTGGAATTGTCTCGGTGGAACATTTCCATACCTGCAGTCTACATTCGGGGAGTCAGACTATGTGCAAAACAACCACAAACAGATGCAACGAGACATCAAATCCCCACAGGATGTAGCTGTCAAAGAGTTGAGGCAACACAACTAGTACAAAGACACAAAATTAACTCAGAAGAAAAAACACCAGAAGAACCACCCACCCTGCACCCTGTGAGTCCGGTCCCCTCATTCAAAAGTTTCTTAACCCGCCCCTGCTGTCAGCTGTGAAGTTTGGCTGGTTCTCCTGCTGTCAATCACACATTACATCATCACCCACTGATCATCAGGTGCAAGGATGATGCAGGGACAGACACGCACGCACGCACGCACACACACACAAACCTCCCACGCAAGATGATCTTATCAGCCTCTTGTCTCACCTGCATTATTGATTAGACATGATCAGAGTGTGTGTGTGTGTTTATGAGCCTCCAGGTGTGTAATTAATGAGTCCGTGCATGTGCGTGTGTGTGTGTGTGTGTGTGTGTGTGTGTGTGTGTGTGTGTGTGTGTGTGTGTGTGTGTGTGTGTAGGTGTGTGTGTGCGTGCGTGCGTGCCTTACCTTTCATCCAGTCCACCACCTGGCTCGTGCTCCATTTGCTCACCGGCTCCATCACCAGCGCCATCGAGGAAACTTTGCGCCGACTCTCCGTTGCGCGCAGGCAGCGTCGTCAACCCCCAGGACAGAGCGGTGTCAGGCGGGCACAGCTCACCTCAGCCGCCCCTCCCCTTCCCCGGACCCTCCCGCCCTCCTCCCCTCCCCTCCTTCCCTCCGCAGCCAGGTGACTCCTTGTTTATTTTTTTATTTTATTTTTTCTTTTAGATTTCTCTGCCACACTCTCCCGGTCCGGTGCTGCTCCTCGTCTCGGCCCGGTGTCGCGTCCCGTTAACGCAGCGGAGCCCTCGGTGCGGGACAGCCCGGGCGTGTGCGCAGCGGAATCCGGTACATTCCCCCGCTGGAGCCGGTCTGACATGTGTCGCCTCTCTCTCTCTCTCTCCCCCTTTTCTTTCTCTTCCCTCCCTTCCTTCCCAGTGCGCCAGTCCGGTCCTGCGCTCCCGGTATGTGTGTGATAGAGAAGAGTGTGTGTAGGTGTGTGTGTGTGTGCGCGCAGCCGCTCCGTTACCGACAGCAGCAGTGTAGGATAGATAAGTCACACCGGACTCAACACCCGGCAGCATCTCTCTCTCTCTCTTTCTCTGACACACACACACACACACTCCAGATATGATTAATGTGTGCACGCGCCCTGTGGGTGGCAGTGCGCGCCCACGTGAGTGTATTTCCCTCTGGAGCGATAGAATCATGCAGATATGATGGAAAAGGGGAGATATTCTCAGAGGATATTTAATCAGGACGCGTGTGTGTGTGGTAAGAGGAGATGGAGATGAAAACATGAGGTACCTCCACACACTTTCTGCTTCAGCTGCTCCGTGAGGAAACTTAATGACTCCGGTCAGCTCCACCTCCACAAGATCATTTCCCTGCTCCGCTCCAACCATTTATTTCCAGTCTCCCTGTTTTGAAATTCATAAGCACTTTTAGACATTTAGCATGCAGATCTCTTACACTTGCAGATTTGGAAGACTTTCCCAAATAGGCACCATAAGTCTTCATAATGACAGAAATAACAAGAACAGGAAAAGATGCAATATGGCTGCAAGAAACAACAAAAGACCTGAAAGAGACACAAAGTACTGAGATTGAAATTGACTGTAAAGACCCAAAAAATGACCAGAGACAAAATAAGTCCACAGACACTCAAAATAGCCACAAAACAAGACACAAAATCACTAAAAGGAGATTTTGCGTGACTGAAAAGATACAGAATGACAAAGAGATGCAAAATTACTGAAAAAGACACAAGAAAGACCACAAGGACAATTAAAATTTCCACAAAGAGGTAAAAAAAATGACTTTGAGAAAGAGCAAGAGACTCCAAAGTGACCCAAAATTACAGAAAAGAGATGCAACATAGAAAAAACTGTCCTCGGAGACACTCAAAATGTCCACAAAGACACATGAAATCACCAAACAGAACCACAAAACAGCCAAAAAGAGATGTAACATGACCACAAAGAGTTGTAAAACCACCACCAAAAGATGCTACATGACTGTAAAAGACCACAGACACTAAAAAAGATCCACAAAAAGATTAAAAAAAGCACACCAAATGAGCCAAGAGAGACATAAAACCACCAAAATGAGATGGTATATGACGGCAAAAGACCATCAAAATAGTAAAAACAACCACAAAATGACAACAAACTGATGGAAAATGCTATAACAGCGACCAAAAGGCTCCAAAGAGACATGAAGTTGCCCAATAGACAAACAAAATACCCACAAAAAGATCCAAAATGACTACATGAAGGAATTAAAGATCCAAAATGATACACAAAAAAACCCAAAAAAAGACAAACTATGACCACCAACAGATGCAAAATGACTGTAAAAGACAAACCAAGACCACAGGCAATCAAAATATGCACAAAGAGGTGAAAAATGACTTTGAGAAAGGGCAAAAGACCCCAAAGTGACCCAAAAATACAGAAGAGATGCAACATAGGGATTCTGAATGACTGTAAAAGGCGAAAACAGCCTCAAAGACACTCAAAACATCCACAAAGACAGATGAACTCACCAAACAGAACCACAAAACAACCAAAAAGAGATGTAACATGACCACAGAGACGCCAAACCACCACCAAAAGATGCTACATGACTGTAAAAGAGAAAATAAGACCCCAGAGACACTCAAAATGTCTACAAAAGATTTTAAAAACACCAAGAGTCAACAGAGACACACAATCACCAGAAATACATTGTTACATGACTGCAAAAGACCATAAAGGTAGGAAAAACAACCATAAAATGACAGCAAACAGATGAAAAATACAATAACAAACACCAAAAGGCTCCAAACAGACAAACAAAATGGCTGCAAAAAGATCCAAACTGAGACAAAAAGCAACCAAAAAACGATGAACCATGACCACCGGCAGATGCAAAATGACTGTAAAAGACAAACCAAGAATACAGACACTCAAAATGACAATAAAACTACGATAAAAAAAAAACCCATCAAAATACCCTAAAGAGACAAAAAACATTTGCAGATTTGGACAAAACCCTGTACACTGTTAAAAAAAAAATACATCTTAACATTTTTTTCTCTGTATTTTGAACAATTTATAGTTATTTTATAGATTTTCTTTGTTTTAAGTTACACAGAATACCTAATAAAATCCCAGAAAAAGCTATTAATTTACATATTAACCCAGACCTGGGCATCCTACGGCCCGCGGGCCACATCCGGCCCGCCGGATGACCCTGACTGGCTCGTATGAGGTCACTGGAAAATATTAAATGTCAATGCAAATATATATCATCGCAATACATGCAAGCAATACGCCTGCACTGCTTTTATTTTGAAAGGTCTGCTAAATTAACGTTTTTTCGCGCGTGCTTTCAGTACTTAGCATAAGGTTTATGTGCTGATTGGTTTGTTGGTCAGCTTCAGCCCGGGAAGATGTTAGCTAACGGCAAAGAAAGAAAGATTGATTCCGAATGCAGAGTTTTTAACAAGGCACGGACTTCCAAGTATTTCTTCACTGAAGTCAGAGGTAAAGCTCTGGCCTAGTTTGTGGTGAACAGGTTGCGGTGCTCAAGGATTATAATCTGAATCGACATTACGAGACCAAACATGGCGGAGAAGTACAAACAGACTGATGCAGAGCGGGGAGGATGTCTGAAGGTTTGCTAGCTAAACTGCTAAAGCAGCAATGACTTTGTTTTACCAAAGCTCACACATAAAGGGATGTCAGTAAGCCATTCTCTGATGGAGAGTTTGTCAAAGAATGTCTGGTGGACTCTGCAGCGTTTATATGCCCGGAGAAGAAAGGAGCGTTCGTTAATGTGCCCCTTTGGAGGCGAACCGTAACGAGGCGGGCGGAGAGCAGCGCCGAGAATCTGGAGCTTCAGCTGCACAACAAAGTGGACAATTTTGACGTTTTCTCCTTGGCTCTGGACGAGAGCTGTGATGTCCGTGATACAGCCCAGGTACTCATCTTTGTACGTGGACTAACAAAAACCTTTGAGATGACGGAGGAGCTGGCAGCTGTGCAGCCAATGAAGGAACCACGACGGTGAGTGATTTGTTCACTGAGGTAAATACACGCATGAACAAGCTGGGACTAAAATGGGAGAATTTGGTTGGTGTTACAACTGATGGCTGTCCAAATTTGACAGGGGAAAATGTTGAACTTTTGAAACGGATGCAAGATAAAGTGACTGAAATAAACCCAGAACAGAAACTGATATTTTTGCATTGTATTATACATCAGGAGGTGCTGTGTAAGTCAGTGCTAAAAATCAACCACGTGACTGATGTTGTAGCTAAAGTAGTTAACTTCATCAGGGCAGGAGCATTGAATTACAGACAGTTTGTTGTCTTTTTGGAGGAGATGAGAGTGAACATGGTGACCTTGGTTACCAGACAGCTGTCAGATGGCTCAGCCTGGACAAGGTGCTTAAACGAGTTTGGGATCTGAGAGCAGAGATTCAAGAGTTGGACATTGTACATCATTGTGTTGTGTGATTTACTGTTTTTATTGAGATATATTGAACATTGCTGTAAGTGTAGTGGGGAGCTGTTGTCTTTGTTTATGCTTCACAGTCATCTTAATGTAGATTTAGAAAAACTGACAACACCTCATAGCGTTCATGATGAACAAAAACTGACATGATAAGCCAAGTTTCAAATCTCTGCCAGCTGATGGTCATATTGTTTTAGAATAAATTCTGAGTGGTGGCTTACTTACTTTGTTTGTAAAAACAGTGACTGCTGAAAAGTAATTAAAGTACTTGGAAAATCAGTTTCACATTTTAAGTATGTCTTTATGATAGTAAATATCTACAACTCAGTAGGCAGCAGTCATAGTTTGAATGAAAAAACAAAATCTTTCATTAAATAGTTGTGTTCTGTGTTCCACATTTTCATTATATCATTGTATTGTTTCATTTACTGTTTTTATTGAGATATATATTGAGCTGAGCTTTTAAGTGTACTGGTCCGGCCCTTAACAACCGTCAAAGTTTCTCATGTGGCCACGTATGAAAATTAATTGCCCACCCCTGTATTAATCGATGGTGCCAGATTGTCGTTGTTTTTTACCGTGTGCGGTGCCTTTGGGGAATTCACTTAGAGTGTAGGTAGTCAAGTTATTCATCCCTCCCCCACAAAAAAAAATCTACTTTTCAATGCTACATATTATTTAGAGTAAATTAAAACAATTTAAAATCAGAGGGCGTTTTTGTCTTTAATGATTAAAGTAGAGAAACGTAGGCCGATGCAGAGGTTAAACTGGGACATTCAGGCTGCATTCATTAACATTTTCTATCAGAATTTTAAATGTTTTTACCACAAAGTTGTTTGTTTAGTTGTTTTTTGTCATACTCAGTATGTGGAAGACAGCTTGCAAAGGAAAGTGGAGTCCTAAAGGAGCGTGCAAGTGAGGTTGAAACCTCCTCAGCTTCTATTTGGATCACTTGCTCCTGCTGGTTTCCATTTCGTCCAGACTCTCAGACATCCACTTTCCTGCCTCCAGCCAGTTACAGTGGAAGTGATCTTTTCTTTAGGGGCATTTCTGCTGATGCAGTGCTGCAATTTGAGCCTTTTCCATGCGTTTCCACAAAAAGAAGGTATTATTGGAGACTCTGACGCATGAGCCTTGACGCATAGGGAAGATCTATAGATACAGACATATTACATCCCATTTGTCGTTTACATACTCATCTAAATGTGGGTAAATGTCAGGATTTGGCTCATGGGACTCTGATTTATCTAAAAAAAATAGCATAAAAACTTGCACAATCTGCCATTTTGCTTATTTTCCTTGACTTACATCTGCAGCAAAGTAAAAAACTCTGGCGATTCTGACTTAAATAGGTGGATTTGTTCACAATCTGGCACCCGGTTCCTGGTTCCAGAACAGAACCGGTTCCAGAAAGAGGAACATTTCCATTGAAAAAACTGCAGGTTCAGTTGCTATAGTGACTATCTGCCACTTTTGAGGAACTTCTTCTTATCATAAACAATTTGTGATAAAAGCTGATATTTACTATGAAGAAAAGTTCTTCTGCTGATCTTCAATAGTCTCCACAGTGAAAAGATGTGCACATACTTCCTGTCAAATCAGCGACGCCTGATCTACCTGGACCTCCTGATATTAAGTCTCAAAACGAAATAGCGCCACTCGTGGTTGGAGGAACAAATAAAAACAGCGAATATTTAAGATATTTTACACTGAAATTTCTCTCTCCTGTTATGCTTTTGGATACCGATCTAAAAAATATACAAATTGCACATTTTTAGCATAAAATAAAAGCTAAAGCCAGTCTACTTTAGCCTCATTGTTGTGTTTTTCTCAAATTCAAATGCCTGAAGTGGCATTTTCACTCTACTGTCATCATAGTTTTGAATGATGCTGCATAAACACATTCAACAAAAGCTGTCTGCTATAGTTACACAACCTTTTCCACAAGCATTTTAGAGACAAATATCTCTGCATCTGTTTGCTTTTGCATCTTCTGAAATATTCTCCATAACAAAAATAATGTGCTCTCACTGACTCCATCTTCAGTTTAATTTCCCTCAGCTCTGTTGACTTTAACAAGCTGCTGCAGTAATCGCACACTGCAGATCTTTGCTGCACTGGAAACTACAGGAATGACTTCTTAGTTGGGCAGTAACTGGAGTCATGTAACGATTACAGTGTTATTTAGTTTAATCAAAAGACTCGTGTTACATTGAGGTACCTTCTCACCTTTACAGCTTTTTACAAGCACAAACAGTTCAGCTGTAACAAAGTCCTGGAGGTACACTCAGATCCTGTTTCTTTAGGTTTGATTCACTGCTGCATCATCTCCTCTGTAGGTGGAAGTATGTAAATACAGTAGAAGGATGTGGCCCAGTGAGCGGACAGTCAGAGTTTTCTTTCCCTGCAGAGACCTCTGCTGGTCACAAGTGTTGCTGGGAAGTTATGAGGCAATACAAAGCATACTGTGTCTGTGGTGGTGTGTTGTTTCGAGATTTGTAGAGGAGACCAAAAAACTAATCACTACTTTTTATTGTAGAACTTAATCCAACATGTGGACACTGAGAATTTCTTCCTACGGTAGTCAGACAATGTGACCTCAAACTTTACATCATCAAATCAACATTTAAGATTGATACCAGCCTCATATCTGCCTGTTAAATATGAAGCTTCACCCAGCAGCTGCTTAGCGAGACGACGTGCGGATTTTATCGACTGCTAAAGTCAGATCCTCTCAGACTCAACGACACCGGATGTGCACAAGCCTCCTGATTTGTTTCAACTTCTGCAAATTAAAAAAGTCAAAATGATAACTGACAAAAAAGCTTCAGAAGCTCTCTTGATTCATCTATTAGGAGAACTAGTCCACTTGTCATTTACTGTCATTACATAAAAGGAACTATTGATTCATAACGTGCAGTTGGGGAAGTGAAAAGGGGATTAAAGAATGCATGGAAATTCATAAATCATGTTCCCACATTGTGTGCCGGTTATTTCCCCTCTATAAACCACACTTGATGTTGGTAAATTAATAACTTAATAAATTAATAACTGTGTGATTTCAGACAACTTTTGAGCCATTTTGGTTCAGAGATGAAAGTTTTCCGGGTTTTCCCGGAAATCCGGGATTTCAAATTTTGTGAGTTCATTTCCGGGAATCTGGGAAAATTGATCGAAGTTTTCAGTGAAAATCAGAATTTGATTGATAGTATTCTTTTTGAAAATCTTATTCTTATCGCTAATGCGTTGTTTGTTGTTTATATTCCTGTACGGAGGCAGCCATTTTGAATCTCGTTCATTGACGCGATTCCAATCTAATGCTGAATACATTGCTGCGAGAATTTGCGAGAGCGGATGCACTGAATAGCGCCAGTTTTGAGTACAAAGGAGAGATGAATCATTGAATAGCGCTCATTGAATAGACGACCTTTGCTTTTGTGTAAATGTAATGACCCGTACCTGTCAGGACAATGTTTAAACAGGTAGACAGGCACGCTGACGTGCGTGCTATAGACGCGACAGTCAAGAACGCGTTCCGGTGGTCGTGGTTAGAAGACAAAGATAAGAACGGCGAGTTCTTGTCTGAATATATCAGGAAATTAGACAAACCAGGTACGTTTTTTTAAAATTTTACAAAAATAGATATCAATATGTTGATAGTTTACTGTGTCTTAAGGTTCCTGTCTTAATGATATTATAATATAATCCTTATAATAGATTAGTGACACATCTAGACTAGAGTATGAAATGATTAATATATGAAATATGGGGTACTAAACTACTGAATAGTTTACATTACTGAACATGTTAACAGGAATGTTTCCGCATTTTTATTAACATTTTCACAGTTTTGTGCTATTCTTTTAATGAGGGAAGGGGGTTATGAAATTCTGGGCTTGGCCCTTAGGGGAAGTTCTGCCGAAATTTTTTTCAGGTCAGGACTTAGAATATTTTTTTCATTTTTTTTTTTGAATGAATATTATTTGTGCATGTTTTAGAAAAGAAAGATACGAACGACGATTTCTTGTCTGAATATATCAGGAAATTAGACACACTAGGAACTTTTTTTTTTATTTTACAAAAATAGATAGACCTCAATTTTTTCTTTTTTTTTTGAGTGAATAGATATCATTTGTGCATGCTTTTGATAAGATAGACTCCATTGAAGATCTATATTTGGTCATTTTTAAATTTTTATCTTCATTAAATATTACGTGGTCATTTTAATTTTTTATATATAGTCTTATTGTTAATAAAGACTATAATGCTATGTTAATTTAATTGTAACAATGACACTATTATAATTTATTATTCGGCACTCGCATATGGCTGCCTTCGGCAGCCTCTTGGAGCACCTTCGGCGCTCACTTGGCAAAGTTGCTTTGAAAAAAAATTTTCAGGGTTTTTTGCCAACAGCCACTTTCATCTCTATTGGTTAGATTTGAGTCATTCTAGTCAAATTGTGAAGCCTTTGGGAAAAATTTTGAGTCATTTTGGCCAAATTTTGAGTCACTGTGCAATTTTTGAGTCATGTTGGTCAGGTTTTAGTTATTTTTGACAACTTCTGAGCCATTCTGTTCAGGTTCTAGTCACTATAGACAAGTTTTGAAACTTTTAGGACAAATTTTGAAACTTTTGGGGATAAGTTCTGAGTCATTTGGGGCAAATCCAGAGTCATTTTAGACACCTTTTGTGCGTTTTGGTTAGATTTTAGTCATTTTAGAGAAGTTTCAAAGACTTTGGGACAGATTTTGAGTAATTTTGGGCAAACTTTGAGTCATTTCAGACAACTTTTGAGTCATTTTGGTCAGGTTCTAGTCATTTCAGACAACTTTTGAGTAATTTTGGTCAGGTTGTAGTCATTTCAGACAACTTTTGAGTCATTTTGGTCAGGTTCTAGTCATTTTAGGCATGTTTAGAAGCTTTTGGGACAGATTTTGAGCCGTTTTGAACAAATTCTGAATCATTCCACACAACTTTTGAGTCATTTTGGTCAGGTTTTAGTCATTTAGACAACTTTTGAAGCTTTTGGGACAAATTTTGAGTCATTTCAGACAACCTTTGTGTATTTTGGTCAGATTTTACTCATTTGAGACAAGTTTAAAATATTTTGGGACAAATTTTGAGTAATTTTGGGCAAATTGTGAATCATTCCAAACAACTTTTGTGTCATTTTGGTCAAGTTTTAGTAATTTTAAGCAACTTTTGAAGTGCTTAGGACAAGTTTTTAGTCAGTTTGGGCATATATGAGTTATTTCAGACAACTTTTGAGTCATTTCTGTAAGGTTTTAGTCATTTAGGCAACTTTTGGAGCTTTTGGCACAGTTTTGAGACATTCTGGGCAACTTTTCAGTTAGATTTTAGTCATTTTAGACACGTTTTGAGTCATTGCGGTCAGATTTTGGTAACTTTTCAGCTCAAGACAAATTTGGAGTCATTCTGCGCAAATTTTAGACACGTTTTGAGTCATTTTGTTCAGATTTTGGTAACTTTTCAGCTTTTGGGACAAATCTGGAATAATTCTGGGCAAATTTTAGACACGTTTTGAGTCATTTTGGTCAGGTTTCACTCATGCTTTTAAAAGGTTAAACATATTACTAAAGAAGAGTTCACAGCAGTAAGATGTAAAAGGTTCTTAATTGGATCCCTCTGTGGGCCTGTAAATGACTGGACAAAATGAATAAATATGAATGATAATGCTTCTATGAATAAAATATGTTTGGCGTATTCACCTAAAGAGCTGTCTTGCATTAACTACAATCAGAGAGTGTACAACAGATTAAGGGGTCAGGAATGGGAACACTTCAGAAGTTGCCTCAGAATCAATTAAATTTTGAGGATTTCTTTCATTTTAAAGTCATTCACTGGGTGTTTTCACTAAAGCATAAGCAGCAAAAAGGGAACTGGTAATTCAGCATACTTTATTTTAAAAATGTGAACATATACAGGCTTTAAAAAATAAGGCATGTGTTGCAGCCCACCCTGTAACTCACTGTCACCTAGCATCGTACTTCCTTTTCTTATAACTAATGAAGTGTGGACTCAGACCTTTCACTTCTCCTCTTTTAGCCATTCCACAAAGCAGAACAAAAACCTCTGGTGTGCCGCTTCCTCCGTTTCTGCTTCAAGATGATGTAGATTATTTTTTTTTTAAAAATCGATTTCTATTCTGTCTGTCTTTTATGCAGTGTTTTATATGTTTTTGGTATTTATACTCATTATATATTTTTTTATCATAATTAAACTTTATAATTATTAACATTTTACTGCAATATAATCAATTCATTTCCTGATAATAATTGATTGCTCTACCATTTATTCGTATTTGATTATTTTAACTACTCAGAAAATATGCTGATTTATTTCACTGTGCATTAGTCTCTAAATCTACTTTAACAACCTATGTTTAGTCAGTTGCTTGTAAAGCACTTAAACTGCATATAATGTGCTTGAAAAAATGCTATATAAATAGATTTTGATTGATTATCCTGCTTCAGTATGCATCTTTCTCCATGAAGACTCTTATAAATACTCTAAAATGACTAAAATCTAACCAAAATGACTCAAAACTGTCCCAAAAGTTTCTAAAGTTACCTAAATGACTAAAACCTGATAAAACTGACTAAAAAGTTGTGTGAAATTATTCAGAATTTGTCGAAAATTACTCAAAATGTGTCCCAAAAGCTTCAAAGTTCTCTAAATGACTAAATTCTGATCAAAATGACTCAAAGGTTGTGTGAAATGATTAAGAATTCGTCCAAAATCATTCAAAAGCTGTCTGAAATATGCCCAAAATGACTCAAAATTTGTCTGAAATAACTCATATGTGCCCAAAATGACTGAAAATGTGTCCCCAAGTGCTTTAAAAGTTGTTTAAAATTACTAAAACCTGATCAAAATGACTCAAAGGTTGTCTGAAATGCCTCAAATTTTGCCCAGAATTACTCAAAATCTGTCCCAAAATCTTTGAAACTTGTCTATATATTTCCACCACCATGTATCATTGTGAGTTTGATACACTGCAGTATTATTCTCTCTCCTATTGGTCTCCTCACACACCTTTCAGCTATTTTAATCTCTAGAGTTTATCAGTAAGTATAACTTTTTTTTCCGTAGTACAAAATGCTGCTATATTTAATTCCACCCTGTCTTTGGCCTCCTGAGAAGTAGTTTAGAGATGCTCCTCATCTTCTCAGACCACTTTGGGAGTCTTGTTTTCTTTATTAAGTAAATTCTATATCAGTGATGCAGCCATTTTGTATCTCTTAGTGAAAAAAGCTTTGTGTCTTGACCTTCTGATGGTGTGTTCACTGCCTGTTCCTGCTTTGGATGCGACCAAAACTGTGAACATGAGATCGGAAGTCACAGACCAGACTGCAGAAAGTAGAAATAGGAAACTTTACATGAACGTACTGCACATACTGGGTTCTGTTGATGTAAAATGTTGAGACAGACACATTTTCTTAATGTTGTAGCGTAATGTTGAAACTGAAACTGAATGCCATTCCCCTCCAGCGCATTAGTGAAATCACAGAGTCAGATATCTCAAAGTAAATCCGACCATCTACAGTTACAAACCAAAGAGTTTTTTTTTTTTCTTTGAATTTAAGTTTCAAGAAACAGTGACATTGCTGTTGTACATAAAAACAACTAAAACTACCTACAGTAACGTGTAGGCTGAGTATAATAAGCTGTGTTGACTGATTGTCAGCTGTCTTATTGCTATTTACTTCAATGATGAAATCAGTTCATTGTTGCAGTAATTCCACTGTTGCAAGTATAGCTGCTTACAAGCAACAAAACTAAAAACATTCTACAATAATCCACTTCATATTCTTGAAAATACCGTCCAGAAGAAACTATAAATGCAGAAAACAGAAAAGTATTAACAGTGAGACATGTGCAGTAGCTTGTAGAGAAGTGTTTAGGTTAATAATACTAGCATAATCATGTCATAAGATGGAAATGACTCATAAAAACCAACCGCCGTGCCAAACTGCAAAGAGCTTTTCACAACAGTTTGGACAAGAAGTGAAAGAAAAGAAGGCACAGTGTCTAGACGGGGATTTCAAGATCTGTAAATGAATTTAACCCCTGGATAAAACTCATCCAGTCTCTACAAAGAGCTTTAAAAGCTCCATAATCTGTCCTCTTGGGAACCTTCAGCCTAGCCATGATTTAGCTTTAAGAAATCTCCTGTTTAAGGTTATTTTTTGTGGAGTTTTATGCCTTTAATGTAGAGACAGGACTCAAAGGAGGCTAGAATTCAAGCCAGGCTGCTATGGTGCTGATTTTGGGTGTGGTACATGGACTGTGTACTCAATCAGGAGGCAACACTTAGTGATTTTCTGCTGGAAACCTGAGATACTGCTACATTTCTAACAGATGAAGAGGCCTTGAACAAGACAAACCTCTGATGAGCCGGTCAAATCCACTTGGGTGGCGTCTAATCACCGCTTCAATGGAAGGATACAACTCGAGGGAATCCGACCTTTTGTACTGAATGTTTAACTGTCTCTGAATCGTCACACTTTCTGATTACTTGCAGGTTTACATGAGAATATGTGGTCTCAGGTTCTCGGACCCCAATGTCTGGATGTTTGAATGAGTGTTGGAATTTCGTGATCCACCAGTGAATGGACTGACCCCAGAGGTTAAACTAATTGGAGCAGTGAAATATGTCTCTGGCCCTCTGGTTAAACTCAACAAAGAAGCAGAAGTGATGCTGTTAGTCTCTAGGCTTGACCTGTCTTTATCAATTCTGGACAGTTTTTTATTTTTTAGAGGAAGTGAGTAAAACCACAACACCTGGTATAATGAAGTAAAACTGAATTGAAGGGAATTAACATTAATGCCCAGCACATCAAAAGTAAACAATCGTTTGTATCATTTCCAGATATTTTGACCTGAATGTGAACTTTCCCATCAAAACCTGTTTCAAAAGTGAACTGGTCACCACTAAACAAAACATATCTTCTCATGTTGAACACTGTGAGTCGTAACTAAACAGTTTAGACCTATGACACTCCCCTCCTGTCTCGACTCTCACTTCCTCAGTTCATCCACAAAAAGACGATACAGGCAACAGGAAGACCACAAGCATCTATAGCAATACTAGAATGCACTGAAAGAAGTTATTGTCGCTATTTTCATAAAGAGGAACATTTCATTCTAAGAAACAAGGAGAATTTAACTTCAAGAAGCTCTGAACATTATCACTGGCTCTTCTCTCTGTGATGCAGTAAGTGTCAAAAACCATTATTTCTAACTATTATCCTTTATTTTTGAAATATATTTGCATTTATTAAATCTTTCTTCTTCCATTTTTGTTCTTATATTCTTGTTTATTGGGTTTTGTATCTGCCAACCTACCGAATGCCTTAATTCCGATCATTATTGATGAAGTGTCTATCTATCCATGTATAGTAAAGTCAAAATACAAAGATAATTTCTTCAAATGAACTATTTTTGAGTATTTTCCATTTGTTTGTTCTCTTTATTTGCCTGTTTAGTTGGATTTTCAAGAATATCCTTTACTTTTTATTCACCAGGTGGGCTGTATGTTGGAAAATCGCAATTCCTTGTCAGCTGGATTTTGCTTTACTGTTTTGAAAATGGGCCACAGATTGGAAGAGGACAAAATGAAACCAAGAGGAGGATTAAAATGTTGCAAACTAGGAATTATTTTCCTCTTGTTGACGATCATCAGTTTCGTCGGACCTGTGAGTGGATTTGCACTGAAGACTTGCCGAATCAGCCAAAATAACGCCATATGCGTCAAGAGCAAACTGAAAGCTGTTCCTCGTGATATTCCCTCAACAGTGACGGTCTTTGATTTATCTGAGAACAGAATTTCAAGAATACAAGCAGCGGATTTCAGAGATCTACCAGTTTTGATTCGGTTAGACCTAAACCGCAACAACATTTCACAGATAGATAGCGGCGCTTTTGCTAATCTGATTTCCCTCCAGAAGTTAAATCTAAATAACAACAGACTTGTCAAACTGGGCGAGAATGTTTTTAAAGGTTTGAGTGGCCTTACTGAACTCAGAATTCTCAGTAACCGCATGAAAGAAGTTGCATCCACCTCTTTCAAGCCCTTGACAAGCTTGCAGGTTTTGGATATTTCTCACAACAAACTAGACAGCTTAGAAAAAGTTCATTTAATATTGCAGCATTTGCCACATCTGGGGGAGCTGGTAATGAAAGACAACAATTTATTCGCTTTTAGGTCATGGGAACTGACAAACAGGTCATTGGACCTTCGTGCCATTGACTTGTCTCAAAATCCCATCGCAGTTTTTACGATCACCGAAGATATTTTCCCAAATCTCACTCGGTTTAACATCGGCGGCTCTTCCAGAAAGCAACAGATGATCTGGGACGTACATAACCACACTTTCCTGAGTCGAGTGTCTACACTTGATATCAGCGGGCTTCAAATGGCTCTTGGAGACATGAAAACACTGCTGCAGAGAGTGAACTCGTCTCTAACTTCTCTGAGAATGAACGCAATGAAATATAACCTCGCCAAGCTCATCAACATGTCCTGCACCATCCCAACTCTGTCCTCGCTGCAACTTCGATACAACAAGCTCAAAATTGTAAGCTCAGATTTGTTTAAGCTGTGCGTTAATGTCACCGAGTTAGATTTAACAAAGAGCAACATAAAAGCTATCGACGACAACGCCTTCAAATCCCTTCGAAGTTTAAAGATCTTGACCCTGAGTTCCAACAGGCTTCCGTCTGTCCCGGCTGCCACAAGGAATCTTCCGGCTTTATTAGAGCTGGACCTCAGTAACAATAACATCAGCTCACTCCAATGTCACGATTTCGCTGATCAGACGAAGCTTCGGCAGCTCAACCTTTACCGGAATTCAATCCCAGATCTGAAAGATTGCCTCTTTAAGGATTTAACACAGTTGCAGGTTCTGAAACTACAGTCCAGCCACATACGTAAATTGAACGGCGCTTTCAAAAGATACTTGCCAAACCTCACACAGCTAAATCTGTATGGAAATGAACTGACTGCTATCAAAGGGGGTGTGTTTAAAAGCCTGCGGTCCCTCCAGAACTTGTCGTTACATCAAAATAAGATAACGACTCTCGAAAAAGATAGTTTCGTTGGCTTGACAAATCTTACGCGTATTCAGTTGCAATCAAACAATATTAACAAACAGCAGCTAGACAAAGATGTTTTCAATACTTTGATTAACTTAAGAAGATTGGATTTGGAGAACAATAACATTAAATATGAGTCTAGTTTTGCTTTGCTTAATCCACCGTTTTCTAAACTATCCCGTCTGGAGGAGTTGTCTATCCCTGCACAGCACTACAGAAACAAGCATTTGCTGCCTCGAAACTTCCTGCAAGGTTTGACGAACCTTTTGCTTTTCAAGGTCAGGAACAATCAGCTTGTTTACCTGCACAAGGACACATTTAGTTACACGCCTAAGCTGCAAACGCTTGACATCAGCTCAAATGACCTTACCGATCTCCCTCCGGAACTGTTTTTCCCAATTCAAAACCTGAAGAGCCTATATATATCTAGAGCAAGCCTCCACTCTCTAGATATCTTCATAGGTGCCAACCTGACCAACCTGGAGTTCCTGCAGGCGAGAAATAATCTATTCTCAGTTATCAGGAAGGAGACAATAGAGTCCCTGCCAGCTCTGGTTTATTTGGATCTTCAATCTAACAGTTTCACCTGTGACTGCGATAACGCCTGGTTCCTCCAGTGGGTAAAAAACGACAGCCGCACTCAAGTTTTTGATGCTTATAACTATACATGCAACTATCCGCCAGTCGTCGAAGGTACGAAGCTGTTGGACCTCGACATCCGGGACTGCGTAGTCGACACTGGCTTCATCTGCTTCATCTCCACCACATGCACAATCCTCTGTTTTATGATGGCGACCTTCACCTACCATTTCATGAGGTGGCAGCTGGTCTATGCCTATTACCTTTTCATGGCTTGGCTCCTTGACACAAAGCACAAAAACAAGCAAGCGCCTCATCAGTATGACGCCTTCATCTCCTATAACACCCACGATGAGCCCTGGGTCATCAGAGAGCTCTTACCAAAACTGGAAGGAGAACAGGGCTGGAAGTTGTGTCTGCACCATCGAGACTTTGAGCCAGGTAAGACTGACTTTACACCTAAATTAACAGGCTCGTTTGAATTCAAAATGCCATTTCTAGAGGGGGGTGGCTATCCAACTGAACATATCTCTACGAGTAGATGGGTGGCCATGAAACCTGGGACATTCCTACTTATTTTGGGGATCTTTTGAGATGTCCTACTAGATATGCCGTCAATAGATATGTTCCGGTTTAACAGGTTAACATTCACCAAACCAGCCAGTTACTCCTTGTTCTTAACATCTTTTTTCTTTCTAATTTTACAAAACATTGTTTGAAAAGTCTTACAACAAAGCATGAATCTGGCTTTTGTTTGCAACACACAGAAGCTTCAGGCTAAGCAGCAATGTACTGTAAAAAAAAGCCTCCTGTTGTAGCTGAAGATTGTTATTTATCTGTGCATCTGCAGGTTCTACACTTTCTATAATTTTATTTGCCAAGGAGCTTCAATACACACAACAGTTACTGAGGTCAGAATTTATGTTTCGATGATGCTAACTGAAGCCACAGAAACCAGATTTTCAACAATGAAAGCTCTTGAGACTATATTTTTGTTTGACCACGAGAGGGTGCTGCTGCTACACATTAAACCTGACTTGCAGTACAGAACAATGTAGGCTTAAATTCAGTGATTATGGGTTTAATCAGACAATAACAAATTAAAAATAGTTTTGGACTTGGCTCTAAAGGTAAATTAGAGTACCTAACTGCTCTTATCTGGACTTTTCTTTGGTCCAGTCATAAAAACAAAGCAACTCTTTTCCTTGCACATGTACAGAAAAAGTGTAATCACTGTATGTAAACACAGTATTGGTGCACATATGTGAACCACCACAACAGATTTCCCCATTTTGTACTTTCATCTGCACTTCAGATGGTGTCACCTTAGCACTTTACTCAACTGTTGAGGAGATGCTGGTGGAAATACTCTCTCTGTTCTTTATCTTCTGGTCTTCCTCAGGGAAACCCATCATTGACAACATCACAGACGCCATCTATGGGAGCAGGAAGACCATCTGTGTGATCAGCCGCAGATACCTGGACAGCGAGTGGTGCTCTAAAGAGATCCAGGCGGCCAGGTAGCGCAGAGAAACACTTCACATCATCTGTATGAAGCACAAAAGTGGGAAACACTGAGTTGAGGTTAATCGTTTTCCAACTCTGCTTGGATTATTATATTTACAGTTGGTATCAATGTTTTTAATGTACATGCAGCCATGAAACAAATTTATCTTTCAATGCAATGCCATTGGAAAAGCAAGCCTGTCCCAGTCTGACTTGTAAATTTACACTATTTAGACACATATGTGACCCAATAAAGCCACTTTCTCAGCCAATTATAAGCCAAAATTAAGTACAAATTTCTGAAAAATGGCAAAACAGAAAAGCATGCTACCATTGATTACTGTTATTACTTTAAGATATACAGCTGGTGATGCTAACTCTCAGGTTTTTTTTTTTTTTTTTAACAATTAAATAGAAAAGGAGAATGAAACTAGACAATAAAATCATTGTCAATTGTATGAGAAAAATTTAATATTTATTGCAGTTTCTTTTCATTAAGTCAGCAAGGAATCCAAAATGCAGCAAGTTTAATGTCTTTATGCTAATGACAAGCTGTTTAATTAAAACTACCTACTGTACTGTTGTAGACACAAGGGTGCAAGTGACTTTTGAAAAATGTAGTTTTTGCTTAAATTTAATGCCAAAATGATCATTTATTCTATCAGTTTCTATAGATGTCTAGATCTTTAAATTGGTTAAAATGTGCTTTAATTCAGTTTTTTAGAGGAACTTTGGGGTTTCACTTCCCTCAACGTCGCTGTATTCTCCTCTTTAATCAGACAAATTAGCTATTTTCTTTTATATTTTACTTTTTTAAATCCGTTTGTCTTTTTATACTGACTCCTATCTTGACTCATTCTTCCATAAAGCCTCTAATGCTGCATTGTCTCCTTCCTAACTCACAGTTTCCGACTGTTCGATGAGCAGAAGGACGTTCTGATCCTGGTGTTCCTGGAGGAGATTCCCAGGTATTTACTGTCTCCGTACCACCGCATGAGGAAACTACTGAAGAGGCAAACCTACCTGAGCTGGCCGCAAGCCGGAGAACACGCCGAGGTGTTCTGGCAGAAACTCCGACAGGCTCTGAAGACCAAAGAAGATCCGGATGAGGACAGATTCCACCTCACTCTGCTGGAAACACCATGATGGAAATAAGAAATACAAGGTTTTTCAGCTTTGTTCTCAGTGGTTTGAGCAGTTTATCTGAAAGATATCAGCTACTGAACATAGCAGTCTTTACATATCAAAAGAAATGGACAATCAACCATACAATCAAACTAGAAGACCAAGTTATGGTTAAGCACTGAAGACTGAACATTTAATATGTCTGAGAAAAAAGAAGAAGGACTGACATGAACAGTTTTTTCAAAAGTCAGCTTAACCCTCCTGTTGTCCAGCGGGTCAAATTGACCCGTTTTAAAGTTTGAAAATGTGGGAAAAATACATATATTTTCACAGTGAAAACGTCTACATTTTCAACATTTTTGGGAAATTTTTGAACATTTTTTGGTGCAAAAAAAGAAATGCTAAAAAAAAAAATGTTTCTTTAAGAACCTTCGGAAAAACAATCTACCAAAATCCAGCGAATTTTGCTGGATTTTGGCAAATTTTTTCTGAACGTTCTTAAATAAATTATTAGAACTTTTACTGATATATATGGAATCACTTTAGATATTTTTAGGATTTTTTTGGAAGATTTTTATTCATTTCTTGAAAATATTTACATTTTTAAATTAATTTTTTTTATTTTTTAAAATTTTTATTTCTTGCCAAATTTGGAAATTTATTTTTTATTTATTATTATTATTATTATTATTATTATTATTATTATTATTATTATTATTATTATTATTATTATTTTATTTTATTTTATTTTATTTTATTTTATTTTATTTATTTATTTATTTTTTTTTAAACAAACTTTTAAGGGAAACTTTTAAGGAATTTTTGGAATTTTCTTCTTGAAGATTTTGCAAATTGTTATAAATTTGGGGAATTTTTTTACTGAGTTTTTGGATTTTTTTCCAAACGAGGGAACAACTTTTTTGGTGCCCGTAAATGAAGACATGAGAGTTAAAGGCACACAAAAAAAATAAAAATTTTTTGAGAACCAAGGCGAATTTTGATGCAGCAATTTCTCACTCACCTGTTTCTTTGCAAAACTTTCCCCCGTTTTATTAAAAGCTGTGATGAGATTCCTTCATGCTGATAGATAGCTTAAGTCTCAGAGTGCTCACTGCTTGACATATGGGACATTTTCCATTAATTACTTTTGCGATTTGTGCAGTTTAAAGGGCACTTCTGGTCTATTTCAACCTGGTGTATATCCCACTGATGTGCTTATGAGTGGTGTTATCTTTCCACCTCCATTGTAATTTAAATCTAGCTCGCTTCCAGCAGCTTTTTTTTTTGCATGAATCGTGTTAAAATGTTTGCTTTTGAGTGCTATCAATTATCTTTTTGATAAACTGCATCCATTCTGGGTTGTCCGTTCCAAAAAATATAAACTCTTTGGTGCAGCTCTTCCCTGAATCTCCACAATGGAGGTGCTGAGTGCGAAGCCAGCATCACCCAAAGAGCCAAAGTTACCAATTTAATGGCTGAAATAAATCAGAATTAACCTTTAAGGCACAATTCCTCTCACATGAACTCATCCTGGTATGTTTTCAGCTCCTTCTTGGACACCCATGTACAAAAAATCACAGTATTTGTACTGAATTTGCAGGTTTTAAAATATATATATTATTGTTAATGATTTTTTTTATGTACATATATTTTTATTTTTCACACTCAATTCTTTTTCAAGTGCATTTTGAGAAATCTGACTGTAAGAGGGCGGCACTAAATACAAGAGTGAGCAAGTACAGATCCATTCTACCAGTCTCAACAGCTGGAATAGTGTGTATTTGGACTTCTTCAGAGACAGACTGGTTAAATGCATCTGCACGGGGCCCTTTGACGTGTTTAACAAAATCTGAACACAGTGAAGAGGCATGATGAACAAAGGTGTGAACAGTGATGTCTCTCAAACCGAAAGCAAACAAGGTCTCAATGTTTTATCTGGTCTTTGGTCCTTTCTGAGTCAAAGTAGTCAAACACGGTGCAGCCAAGCTTTGTTCAAACCCACAAAACTTTATTTTTAAATTCCAAAAATTTGCAAAGATGCTAAATTTGTTCAGTTACATTTGGGGGAAATATTTAATGATGCAAAATAGTACAATGTTTGCACTGAATGAAGCAAGAGCTCTGAAGAAGACGGTGTGGAATTAAGCTATTTCAAAGTGGAATAAAAGGGAAGCTTTACCTCCTCTGTGCAACAAGTTCGCATTGATATTTTGTATTTCTTGTAATACTGAGTTATCATGAAGTAAAATGACATTTAAATGGCACAATATGTGACTGTTTGTCCATCATGTGTATTCTCAAAAATTGTTCTAATAAATCCATTGATAAAAATCAATTACAAGTAAAAACTCTCACTTTATGAGAAGTGGGTTTCTGACTTCATCTCTAAAAAAATATAAAGTCAGACCTGATAAACATCAAAAAAATACATTAAAAATATTTTCCAAAAATATTGTTTTCCTTCTTTTTTGTTCTTTTATGCACCATATCTACAACTACAGCTTAGTCTGTATTAAGAATACTACACTTCCCTGTTTATAAAACAGAACAAATATAAGAAAAGATCACAAATAATCACTAGACAGCCCCTGATATGGTAATTTCAAGATCTGAATGCAGAATGTGAGGAAATACTATGAAGTTAGGGCTGTTTTTCTTCTCTTTTTTTTTTCTCTGGAAAAACAGTTTATGTCAGCTTTGGGGCAGCAGAAGTTTCCTCTTTTGGAATGCGATTGACTGGCCTCCTTGTTTCACTGCAAAAGAAACATGAATTTGGTTCAGTGAGCAGCAGAGAGGAATAAAAATGAACAAAATGTACAGAAAACTGCTTTTTGTACTCACTCCACACACTTCATCGCCCTCTGAGTCCACTTCATGTTAGGGTTGCCGCACACGAACCGACCAGGAACATGAAATCTGCAGCAGGAATGAAAAATGATCTCATGAATGAATGCACTTAATTAAATTCACATATTTCTCATGCCAGTGTGTCAGGTTGAAGATTAACTGTGGACTTTCTTTAACACACATTGACAACAAACTAGTCCAAACCAGCTTGTCGTTATTGATTTTAGGTCAAACATTAACTTCTGGGGAAACTCAGGAAATTTAGACAAGTTTTTTTTTTTTTGTCTTCTTTTTTGTGACGCCTCTCAAATACTTCAAACTCAGTCACTGAATATCTTTTATTTCAGCCACAGTTGCATTTCAGGTGTATTTTATGAGTGGTCTGGTTGTCTTTGCATCCTATTTTCTTCTGTATTTAAGTAGAGCTGCATTTATTTGTCGGTTTCTTGGCGTTTATTTCGCTCCCGTCACATTTTTTTATTTACTGATTTTGACGACAGTATAAAGTCCTGCACCACAATGGAAACAACCATGTTTAGAGAGAACCTGAAACTTGGAATGAAGAAGTACAACATTTTCCCAAGTGCCCACAAGTGTTGTTAATACTGAAAAACAATGCTGGCTCTGCAAATTAGCGATATCCAACTGTTCACGTTTCATTTCTTTGTGTACTTGTCTCTTATCTGCTCTGCGTGCCTGCAGTTCAGCCCAGTTCAGCTGATAAGTCCTTGAATTTCTGTCACGTGACTGTTTTGCTCTTTGTTTTGTAGTATCTGGCTACTCCCAAGAGTTTCGATTTAACACATTTTTAATTAAGATGTGAAATAAAGAGATTTTGGCAAAATATCACAATTTTAAGCTTAGATTTCATGAATTTTTCCAATGAAGCTGCTTGTTCCAGATGAGTAGTTCAATGAATATTGTTGTTTTTTAAGTGTCTGCCAATTGATTAGCTAAATATTTCGATAACTGATTTTTTTGGTCATATTTAAAGTTCCGTTAATGTTCAGCCACTGCTAACTAGCTAACCCCAACCTGTCCCATCTTGTATTTACCAGCCTGTAGCCTGATCAAGTCGCTCCTCTGGTTTTCCTCGGTGTCATTCAGCCACATGGCATTACTTGGACGGATTTCAGCTCCATCATCTTGGACTGCAGCCGTCAGCGAGTCGGTTATTGCATCACCGGCCGACTCACTGCCATTGTAGCAGCAATTCTCTACCTGCTGCAGGTTCTAGTTGGTGCTCCAGCTTGCAGCAGATCTCTTGAATATCAGAACTACTGTCTTTACAAGCTGCAGTCCAAGATGATGACGCTGGGAGTCCAATGGTGGGACAAGAGTCTAACATTTGGCACTTTTAAAACAAAAATGCTCAACGCCTGCAGAATCCTGCTTCTTACATGTGAGAAACTGACATTTTTCTTGATCTTACATGACAGTAACGGAATATATTTTGATATATTTTGCAATTTTGAACCAATATCAGACTAGAAACGGCTCTGGATGACTGACGTGAACTTTAGAGGAAACATACTGATTGCAAAAACATAATCATAGGTCTTACTGCAAGCTTTTAAATTATACCATGATGTTTTTCTAATGTTTTACTCACATGATGGCATTGATATCACAGGCAGTGTTGATGTTCTGGATGGTGTAGCCAAGAAGTCGTCTACAAGGCAACGGACGCTTGACGTACCTCAGGCAACAGCTGGCTGCAAACACAAACACTAACTGTAAAGAATCCGCTACAAACAAGCTTGTTTTATTTTAACACCACCTCTGTGAATATGAAACAGTTTGCAAAAAAATCTCCTTCCCTAAATGCACCAACACTTTGACAATGTTTTCAGAAAGTGGTGGACTCACCTGACTCTGTGGTGCCAGTGAAGGTGACGAGGATGACGAGTGAACACAGAGCTGCGATGAGAAACACTTTCCTGGCTGCCATGGTTGGTCGGTCGGTGCTGTCGCTCTGCAGGTCTCAGTCAGTGTGAAGCTGAAGAGGTATGAAGTGCCTGAAGGCATTCAGTGAGAGTGTAACTGATACCGTACGCCGCTTGTTCCTTAAGTAGGACGCTTCTGGGATTTTCCCCTGTTGGGCAGGATTGTGTAATGCCATGTGCTATTGTTGAAATCGTGGAAACAAGCCAGGAAACGAGGCAAGGTACACCTGCTGACTTCCAGCCTCCAGGTGGAAGGAAGTAAAGCAGAAAATAACACAACTAGTGGAACTATAAACTTAGCTGAGCTCAGATTTCATGGTAAAAACATGAAAGTCTCAAGCAAGGTGATCACTATTAATCTTTAATCTCTATAATCTGTCATTGTAATGGTCAGCTCGAAGAAAATTTGGCCTTAACTTGACTGGAAAGAGGGACTTTCCTTGAACTTTGTTAATTTTAATCTGCTGATCTTTGGCCAGTGGACAAATGGTCAACCTGGTCTCCTGCAGCTACCAGATTTCTCGCAAAAAATACAACACAGTGATCCACTGTTAACAGAATTAGCACTGTAGCTAAAGACTGATTTTTTTTAACCATGTAAGAAGGGTACCAACTTTTGTACAGGATGGGACAGAATCAAGCATACAAATAAATTCATACCATAAACCAGGTGATGATGTATGAATGTTTGAAGAGAAATGTTCTAGAAATTTAGAGAAGCTAAAACAAGGCAAAGACCAAAAAAAGCCACTCTTGTTTTTGCTTTTCTGCAATAATGTGAATATACTTTAAGACTGAAGTAGGTAGTTTTCTCTGGAAACCAGTGTTGGATAGCCTAATGGATGTTTGTGTTGCCTGTTGTGTTATTCTATCTCTTTTTCTTCAACTGTTAGTCATTTATGTGCAGAATCTTTCATGTGTACAACCAAATACTATCTATAGGCCAAATCTGGAAGTATCACACTAATTAAAAAAAAAACCCAAAACATTCTAATTCTTGCAAAAAAGTTTTTAAGTTTGCTCAAAGTTCATTTTTAACTTATTCGAAAAGGAGTTTGCTTCTTGGGAGATGAAAAGGCCAATTTCTGAATACGTTTTGATGTAGTAAACATTTAACTGACACAACTGATTGGCTGCTTCCGCTTCTTTAGGTAACTCCAAAAAGCATGAAACATAGTCAATACAAGCTGAAATGTAAGAATAATTACAACTTTCCTGATCAAAAATGATTCTTGAAGACTTCTGTCCATTTTTCTCTTGCATATGGGCTAAATATTGTTTGTTTCTTCTATTTCTTTGAAGTTTTTTGGCCGCTGCAACCAGCTGGGTTTTATTTCCACCATTCTTCTGTTTTTTTACAGCTATGTAAAACATAGTCCATACGACCACCCTCTGATGATACTGTGCAGCGTAGTTTAATGCAATGCATGAAAACAAGCCTAATTTTCAAAATTTCAAAAGTTTACCTCAAACTGACTTGGAAATAACACGCAAACTTACAAATGGTAAATGTCCTGATGGAAAAATTGGCTGAAAATTTAAAATGTTTGTTGGTTTTTGTAAACAGTTTTATGTCCTTAACCTCACTTCCACTCTTTACAATGAGTGTTCAGAGTCCCTTAAGGTTTGGTGGAATCATTAAGCTCTGCAGGTGTTTTTAGCCACTTTTCGCTCATTGTTTTGACCCCAACTGCAGTCATTCTGAACAAAAATGGTAATAAATCCAACATACACTTCCTGTCCAGCAACACAAGCAGGCAGACAGCTAGCTAGCTAGGGAATATTAGCATCTAGTTGGCTAAAAATCAAGCTGTTCTTCTGATTAACCGGTGGAGACCAAAATGGAGCTTAAGAGAATGAAAGTTGGACTTTTGCGGCCAAAACCATGAATCACTGCTACTGTCACTCCTTGTTTGCTGGATTTTGAAACAAGATTTCTATTTTTAGAAAAAAAAAAGGATTGGCTCATTCTGTAAATGATCAAACCTAAGAGCATACCATTAAATGTCACTTGAACCATGACAAGAAGTAATAAAAGACGCCCAGCTGGAACGCATTTTTCTTTTTATGTTCATGAACAAGTATTAAATAACTATCTCTCTGGCAGCAGTGGAATTTCATCTGTGGGGGTTTTGTGATGTAGAAATGAACACCACATGTAAGAGACAAAGTGATATCTGAGGATACGAGGGTCAGGTAAGTTTAACATGACTCTTCAGCGTGTGACATGACACTAAATCTGGAAAAACCTCCTGTACAGCGCGTGTGAAAAGGACCTAGAACTGTTTAAAAATCAGCTGTATTTATCTCAGAGATGCATAGTTTAGATAACAATGTGTGAGCAAAGATGGGAAAAGACAACAGAGGCGTTCTGCAGAAAGTCCCTCAGCTCAGTCATCAGCTAAGTCCACTCTGTGATGAATTTATTTTAGCCTGCTGCTGAGTGAAATGGGACTCCATTTCACTATTTTAGGAATTTATCAGGAGTTTATTTTTCTTTTTTATCGCCTTCCACCCTGAATGTCCTTGAACAGGCTGTTCAATTCTGTCTGAGCCGTTTAAAAATGCAACCGAAACCATTTTTTGAAGGTTGCAAAGCTGGTGATAAGGATAAAAAGAATTACTATGTTTCACCTTTTTCTGCAAACACCAACATTTTAGAAAAGGCTGAATGTCGCCTGATGTCACTTTTTTAAATAAACAATGATAAACAGCAATTCTCTCTGCAATTGGTGCAATAAATCATCACATTCGTAAAAAATCAGTTTGTTGTTCAACAAGGAGAGGAATGCAACCAACATAAATATCATTCAAACACTCTGAATACATCTGCAAATGACAGATTTGGGTTTTTGATTTTTTAAGAAATTTGGAAAAAAATTCTAAAACCATGTTTTCACTTAGTGATTGTGGATTATTATTATCGGTAAAACATCACGTTTAGCCATTTAAACCACAATGGAACACAAAATAACCACAAAGAGAACAAAAAAAAGAGACACAAACAAATACAAGAAAAAAAACACTATAAAGCTTCATAGGGAGGAAAGGAACACGAAAACACACAAAATGGCCACAACCACAAACAGACACAAGTCAACTACTGAAACAAAATGACCACAAGAGAACCAAAACGACCAAAATGATACACAAGACAACCACAGACTTAAAAACCAACTACAGAGACACACAATGACTACAAGAAGACACAAAACAACTGCAAAAACACACATGTAAGTCAGAGACATAAAATGACCACAAAGATGCGCTTAACAACTACAAAGAGACACAAAACTATGAATGATCCAGAGAGAAAACGACCCAAAAGCACTGTTCCCGCTAAGCTGCGCGCATGCACAATTGAGCACTGCTGACACGCTCTCCGCGCACAGAAATCTGCGCTGTGCACACACACAAAAAATCCAACCTAAATTGAAAATAAAATAAACATGTAACAATTCATTCTGTGCTATTTTTCAGTGTGAGTCAGTGAGTGATCGGTGACTGGCTGCTGCAGCCAATGATGCGATTCACATACGTATTTACCATAGACTGTATATAATGGTATTTACGCAGCTAATCAACGTCATTGACAGGCGTCCTTATGTGCAGCCATCGTTGTTGTCATAGTTATGAATGAGTAGATAGGACACGCCCCTTTGAGCTGCGTGCTACAGCGAGGCTAAGCTAGTGGGGGCAAAGTTTCAGTGCATTCCGTTGATGTAGACGGCGTGAAAATGGAAACAAGAAGTATGCCGGCTCACTGTGCTGCATACAATTACACACTACGTCGTACGATTGAGACAAGGAAACTTGGAATGACTTTTCATAGGTAAGAATAGTTTTGGGCTCTTTTTTCATTATGAAATCTTGTTGAGAGCTTCCAGTTTATGAGAGCTAACTAGTTAGCCACTAGCAAAACACTTAGCCCTTGTCCACACGTAGCCGGGTATCTCACAAAACGAAGATATTTTTCTACGATTCGGCCTATCATCCACACGAAAACTCAGATTTACGTCATCAAAAACGATTCTTTTTAAAAACTCCGACCAAAGTGAAGATTTGCGAATTCTCTGTTTTATGCGTCTGCATGTGGACATCGGTAACCGGGGTTTTGCGTTTCGAAACGTCACCGCCTGCGACAAAATATGTTCTTACCTCACATATGCGACCTGTGTTTACATTCGGTAACAGTATGGATGCTCTCAAGGTTTTGGGCGCTGTTTCTTGTACAGGCGCTTTTTACTTGCTTGTTTTTACAAGCCCAGATACTGCTCCACATTCAACAACACAGGCGAAGGACGTTAAGGACGGTTATTCTCCACCACCTTGCTAGGATTTGGGGAACTACTGCCACCTAAAGGTCCGGCATGCTTATGAATGTGCTGAAAAAGGCACTTATGCGGTTAGGTGTGGATGAAGGCGAGCTAGCAGCTTGACAAGCAAATACCAGACGATTAATAGTAGCTGTAGTAGTTGTACAAGCAGTAGTAGTAATACTAAAAGTACAAGCAGCAGTAGTAGTATAAACAGCTGTTAGAGTCGTAGAAGTAGTATCAGCATTTGTAATAGTATTACAAGTTGTAGTAGCAGTGCCAGTATCAGCAGCAGTAGTTAGTACTACCACTACTATTAGTAGTAGTCACATTGCTATTACTACCACCAATACTACCAATAGTAGTTATAAAGCCTAACTCATGTATATCCAGATTACCATCTATGTTCTTCCTCCAAACCCATTTTATGATTGGGATTACAGGCAGTTCTTTAGGACTGCTCTCAAATAATGTTACTAAACAAGGTTATACTTATCAAATTAAATAGCTCTGGTCTCCAGTATATTGGCTAATTCGGTTCTTTGTACTGAATTTATTAGCATGATTTCTTTTTAATATGTTGTGTACAGACTTAATTACTTGTCTGTCTACTTTTCTTACTCCATGTAGGTTTCCCAGAGACTATGGGTTGAGGAGGAAGTGGAAGTTTGTCGGCTTAGACCTGGTGTCATTCCATCAGTGTTAAACTTCCCGACTCATCTTGGAAGAGTATGTGCCAGAAAGACCACGACCAAGCAGCCTTGAGATCTTAGACAGCGTCTCCCTCAGGTGGGTGTCAACGGTGTTCACAGTCAGGTCTGTGGTAATCCTGTCAAAAAACAAAACAGAAAAAAATCTAGATTATAAATGAACATGTAACCAAAGCACTCTGTGTATAATGCCATAGTATAGGATGTAGTTCAGAAAATGTCAAAGTATAGTATGCTTTACTCAATAATAACATAGTATGGTCTGTAGTTCATAGTACAGCATGTTGGCAAGAAAAAAAAAACAGATTATTATGTGGTTCAAAAAGCGCAAAATGATAGGATGTTGCCTAAAATTGTCATGTATGATATGTGGTTCAAAAAATGTCATAGTGCAGTATATTGTCAAAATAGTATGTTATTCAAGAAAACATCAGAGTATAATATGTCATCTAAAAAATGCCATAGAATAATAATTTCATTGCACAAGTAAAAGTATAGTAACTTTTAAAACTGTTCAAATTCTTATATGTTGCTAAAAACAACAACAAAAAACTAAAACAAAAAAAAGTCACAGTAATATGTCAATTAAAAAAGCCTATAGTATAGCGTGTCGCCCAACAAACATCATAGTATAGCATGTCGCTCTAAAAACGTCAGAGTATAGCCTTTAGTCCACAACTGTCAGTAGGTGAGGAGCAACACAAAAACAGTCCAAACGCTGGTTTCCAGAGGGTTAGATGAGTATTTATTTGAAAGAGTAAGTTTACAACAACACAACATGTGAGGGAGTTAAAAACAAATGGGTGTTAGTAAAATAAAAATAAATAAACAGAACTAAAAGTGAACTTCATGTTGACATTGATGGGCATTCCAACCAGGAACAAAGTAAAAGATAATCAATACGAAAAAAAAAACTCTTCGTGTTCACCTCTTAAAACCCAAAAACACACCGCAGTAGCAGGCTAAACCCTAGGCTAACTAAAGCTACCAGTGGGTTTCCTGTTTTCCTTTCTGAACAATTCAAAGGTCCCTCTCTATCTCCCCACACGTCCACCAACCACTGGAACACATCTCCAAAGTTCTGCTGGACCAGCTCAGCTTCCCCTCAGAAGAAGTTCCTCCAGATGAAGGAACCTTTTGAGAGGCAGCTGGCATCGTGATTGGACTGTACTTTGGTCTGTTCCAATCCAGCTTCAGCTCCAGAGACGGCAGGCGGGACGAGTCAACGGAGGCCGGATGGACGAAGGCATGCAGCTGAGTACAATCCAGAAAACAACAGAGGAGGAGTGCAGTGGCCCAGGGCCAGAAAAAACAGAGTAGCATGATATGTTTCTTAGAAAACATCATAGTCTAGCCTTTGGTATGAAAAAAGGCCATCATATACATCGTATATTGTACAAATAACAAGTCAAAGGAAAGAGACATCAACTGTAGAATTGTAGTAATTGTGGGCTGACTGATTTACTGATTATCAGTATTTTATTTTTTACTGATTTATGGTAATAAATACATTTAAAAATGGCGCTACTTTGGCTCTGAACCTTTATCTACCTGTGGTCGCTCTGTCTTCTGGAGTGATTTGATTGGTTATACGTCACGAATAAAACTCCTTTAACATCTGTAAACAAAAACGTATCAACAAAGTTTTCTGTTAGAGTTTGTGTTCTTCTAAGTTAAACTCCAAGATTTTAAATACTTTCATTTACTGCAAATGAATATCTACTCCAAATGTCTCACAAATAATCATTATCAGCCTTAAAAACCCACAAAACACCCCTCTATACTCGACCACACTTAGTACAGTCTGGTTCCCCCTTCTATAAATCTGCTTGGAATCTTCCACTTCCTGTTTGTCAAAGTGGCCTTCTACCTGGACAGGTTTTGTTGGAGCTCATGCAACAAACATTTTGGGTAACTGCATTTTAATATGGATGGATGACACTGAATTAGAGTCTGTTTTAATGAGACTGAGTTAAAATGTGTAGCTCTGTCATTAAATTGGAAATTATTTCTCAGAATTCACAGAGAAAAGTCTGAAATGTTTGCTAGGTTAGCGTCCCACATGTTCTTTGGCTCAGCTAAAGCTAACTCTCTCCAACTTCTGGATCTCTTGAGTTGCTTGTTGTTAAAATATCTTGCTAGAGGTGCTGAAGCTCAGAAAGTCTGAGATGTTTGTTCAAAATAAGCTCATTCTCAAGTCTGATCTGAACTGTCCTCTTTTGTTTGAACTTTCCCTAAACTTAGGAGTTAATGACAGAGCAGCACATCCAGACTCAGTCTCATTTATGTAGAAATTAAACTTTAGTGTCATTCATTGATGTTAAAGTGCAGTTTTTCAAATATTTGTTGCACATGCTCCTGACCAAACCAGTCCAGGTGGAAGACGATGTGAAGAGAAAGCTCCAGAGGATGAATATCACACATTTACGTTGGAAATAAATGTCCTTTAATTAGACATTGTCATGCAAAAGTTGGATTTCCCTTCAATGATGTTCAAATCTTTGTTGAGTGTTTTGTTGATGTTGGTTTCTAAATGTTTTTTGACACTCGGCCCCAAAGATTAAAACCTTTTACGACTCACAAGCTGCAACAATTCACACATTATCAACTATCTTTCTGACTAAACTAAGATAAAAAGTGAAAAAATGTAAATCTTTTTGGTTTTTATGACAGTAAACTGAATATATTTGGGCTTGACATTTTATAAACCAAAACAAGAAATGTATTACTGGAGAAAACGACAGATTAATGGACAAAGAAAATGTGTTTTCTATCATATATGGCTGAATTACTCCAACATTACAAGATACATACAATTTTAATTCAATTTTATTTATATAATGCCAATTACAGGTCAAATTGTCTCAAGACTTTATTTTTATGTTTTTTTGTCATATTTAAAATATGACAAAGTAAGAAATTTAAACCTCTTGACTAATCCAATTTATTATTTAGTTTTTAAGAGGCTAATTGACAATTAAAACTTTCTCCACTAAAACTAATAAACATGAGGTCAAATAGAAGGAACAGTTTTAAATACTGCAGTCCCATGACGACAAGAATAAAGTTTGTCAACAAAAACAAAATCTGCTGGTGGATTCCATTAAAATCCTAATAAATGATTAAAAAAAAAGTGTGATACTAAAGGTTTGTGGTGCTAAAAATGTCAAAGTAAAGATATCAAGTTGAAGATCTGGATGGAGGTTGATAAAAGTTGACCTCCCTTCATTTCTCTGGAGTCGACTCCATGGATTTCATGGATGGTGGTTAAAGACCTGCTCTTCTAGTGGTCTTCCTTCTAGTCACTGTAAAAAGTCAGTCCATCCTGACCGACTTCAACACCTCTTCATGACAACTTGTTCTGCCTCCGACCTGGTGGAAACTCCAGAAACTCGGGAAAACCCGTGGAGACTCGAAGAACTCGTGGAGACTCGAAGAACTCGTCGGGCGGGGGAAGGTGTGGTGGGCGGTGGGGAGAGGTGGGGGAGTAGAGGGGGGAGGCCGCCACCCACCTCTCCGCCTACTCTCCGCCCTGACTCCACCCAGACTCCGCCTTGGCTCCACCTATGTGGTGACTTCAGCAACTACGATGACAAAGGGACGACGAAATTATGTCTTTTCATCTGATCTGTAGCTCAGTGAGTTAAGGATTTGCCTATGGAGCTGCAGGTCGCCGGTTCAAGACCAGACACTTCTTAAATTTTCTCAAAATCCTGACAAAGACAAAGAAAGAAAAAGGCCGTTGGCGGGTCTCGAACCTGCGACCTACCGCTTGGTAGGCTCTTGTCTTATCCCCCTGAGCTATCCACTCAGATACTAATTCTTCTTTTTTTTGCGCATTTATCATCTATTTTTTGTCGTTTTCGAGTTTTTTTTTAACTCGAGTCTCGTCTCGACCGTTTTTCTCAGGAGGTTGGACTGGTTGGAGGGTGGAACCCTCAATTCCAAGACTTTCCAAGCCTCCACACCTCCCGAGTCCTCAGGACCTGAGCTTTCACACAGTCTGAGGGCTGAAATTTTCTAAGACCCACAGTAGTTCTCTGTTAGATTGAACTTTCAGACAGTCCAAGGACTGAAATCTTCGAAGTTCCTGAGTAGTTCTCTGTTAGTTTGAACCTTCAGACAGTCTGAGGGCTGAAATTTTCTAAGTCCCACAGTAGATCTCTGTTAGATTGAACTTTGAGACAGTCCAAGGACTGAAATCTTCGAAGTTCCTGAGTAGTTCTCTGTTAGTTTGAACCTTCAGACAGTCTGAGGGCTGAAATTGTAAAAGTTTCTCAGTACTTCTCTGTTACTTTGAACCTTCAGACAGTCTGAGGACTGAAGTTTTAAAAGTTTCTCAGTACTTCTCTGTTAGTTTGAACTTTCTGGTTAACAGAAGCCTCAAAACTTGTGACCATGAGTCTTGATTTCACATTTAGACCATCCATCTGAGTTCTTCTCAGACCTTCACCTGTGGGTTTTTTAGAAATCCTGAACAAACTTTGACTCTTTTCACTGAACAGTAAAGTTTGTGGAGATCAGAAGGTAACATTAGTTTGATCAATGCCTTCAACTACTAGTAGATTTTATCTGGAAAGCAGTTTTCTGAAATTAGTTCTTAGTAAATCTGTCCACAATCAAACCAAGAACATAGAAAGAGGAAATGTTTGAAGAAACAACTTGATGTTTTTATTTCAGACTAGAAAACGCATTAAGACCTTGATCTGTTTTTGCTCTTTTTGATCGTTTTATTGTCTCTTCTGTTTAATTTGATCATCTAAAGTGTAACTGGTGTCTTTTCAAAGGTTTTATCTTTAGTTTGATTCTTCTTAAATGTTTAGCTTTGCTCTTTTCTCACCTTTTATTCTTTTCTAATGTCTGATCTGATTTCAAAATGTTTTGTCTTTTTTAATGTTTAATTGTTTTTTCAAATGTTTTATCGGCTTGTTTGAATTTTTTTTTCTTTCCCAGTATTTAATTTTTCGATTAAATCTTTAAGGTTTTTCTTTTTAAATGTTTTACCACCTTTTAATGTTTAATTTTTAAATGCTTCATTGTATTTTCTGTTTAATTCCTATTTGAAGTTTTATTGTCTTTAAGATGTAATTTTCTAATTAAACATTAAATTTTTTAATTAATGTTTTGACTTTTAAAGGTTTAATAATCTAATTAAATGTTTTATATTTTTCTAAATGTGTAATATTCTTGTTTAATTGTATTTTTTAAATGTTTAATATTCTTCTTGTTTAATTGTATTTTTTAAATGTGTAATTATCGAAAATATTTTATCTGTAATTTTTAATATTTGTATTTTTAAAATTTTGTTTGATTTCATAATGACATGTATTGTATTGTGTTTAATTATCTAATTCAATATTTTGTCTGTTTAATATCATTTAATTGTATTTAATGTTTAACTATATTAAACAGACAAAATATTGAATTAGATAATTAAACACGATACAATACATGTCATTATGAAATTAAACAAAATTTTTAAAGTACAAATATTAAAAATTACAGATAAAATATTTTTGATAATTACACATTTAAAAAATAATATTAAACAAGAAGAATATTAAACATTTAAAAAATACTTTTTAATAATAAAATTTTTAAAAAGTTTTATTGTATTAAATGTTTTCCCTTTGATTTAATTGCTTTTTGTTATGTAGTTTATTTCTTTAATCTTCTTTTTCTGTCAAGATTTTAACCCCAACCTTAAAAATGAAATAAACCCTTAAATCACAATGAAAATACTTCTGTTGTCACAATCATGAGTTAGTCAATTATTCAGTTTATCAATTCAACTTTATTTGTTTAGCACCTTTCACACAGATGACAAAACTAAACAAGCAAAGAGAAAAAACTATGCTAAAACTATGATTAAAACTCAAAAACATAGTTAAAAAAAAACATTTAACATGGTAATAAAATATGTTGTGTCCAGGGGATGGAGGGAGTTTATTGACGTATTTTTGGGCTCACATGGTAAATCATTTAAAATATAAACTTGATATTCAGTCTAAAGAAACTGGAAACTGCAGAGCGACAGAAGAACCAACAATATCTCCTGTTTTCTCCTTTAAGGAGTCGACTCTTCTTGTGCTTTCAGACCAAAGAACTACAGACTCTTCACAACCTCCTCAAACTCTTGGTACAGGACCTCACCACACGGGTCAAGAAGGTTTCTGTCTCATTTCTACTCTGAAGCTCACCTTCTCCTGCTCAAACTGCTGACAAATGTTCTACTGCTCTAAAGTCTGGTCTCCAGAACTTCCTAAAAACTCTCAAAGTCTCTTCTGCTGCAGGTTGCTTTGTAGAACTGTTCCAGAAAACCTCACTAAACCACATGGAGGGGCCTCAAGATAGTCGTCCAAATGAAACCATACAAAAACCAAACTAGCACAACCCAAACGCTAAAGTCTCCTGCAGCCTACCAGAGAACCTCTGAGAACAGAGAATCAGGACAGGAACTCTTACCTTCTGGACAACCAGCGCTGGTTCTCAAACAAGAATACACAATGTGTCTGAGCAAAAACCTCTGAAGACTCACTACAGCCAAGATAAAGACACAACTCAGGTGCACCAAATCCACTAATCACTGCACACATTAGCACCATGTGCTAACTGTGGCTAAAGAACCACATTTACCAAGACAACTATCCAGTACAAAGCCCTAAAACACACCAAGAATCACATTAAAGATGATTTTACTGCTGGAAGCTGCAAGCCAACGCCTAAAGAACAAAGGAAAGCAACAGAGCCAAACCCAGATCAGTGGTGAAGAGAAGCAGAGGAAATGTTTGTCTGCAGCTAAATAAAGCAGGAAGACACTGAGCTGCTCAGGTGTTCCTGATAACACCAAGCTGCCACCTGGACAGCCAATAGGAACACAGCTTCCTGGAAGTCCAGAGGGCTGGCTTAGTGAAGGAAATTTAGTTTAAAGTTGAAGCAGAAAGTTAACAAAGAAAGTTGAAAACCACCTTCTGATACCTGAAATCTCTGAGTTTTCACACAAAGAACACCTGAACATGTCAAACTGGTTCCATTGTAGAACCATCATTGTAAAAACGTCATAGTATGGTGTGTTGCTCAAAAAACATTAGGACCCAGCTGTCAGGGTACAAACCTGTAAGAAACATGAGAACAGAGAGAACCCAACCAGTAGGTCACAGTTTATCATCCCCCAGTCATCTCCTGAAGTCCATATGGTGAGAGACATCAGTATCTGGTTGTTCATTTACCAGAGGATGCTTATAATCATGCTGATGTGGTCTGTACTCTACAGTATTTTAGTGACTCAATAAATGCCTAAGTTGTTTTTTTTAAATGCTTTTTAGTTTTTAATAAACATTTAACAGCCTATATGTGATCAATAAATGGCCTTTGTCTATCTTAAGAAAAATTCACTCAGAACTCTGATATGTTAACAGTACTAAATAAATCAATAAATACATGCATACACACAAAAATAAGTTAATACATTAACTGTGTTAAGATAAGATTTAGATAAAAAAAAGTTGTTTATGTGTTTGCAGAATCCAGTATTACTCACTGGTTGGTCATTACATTTTGTTAGTTTGATTTCACTGTTTAAAATGATGCCACCTCTTTTCAGACAGAACCTGTGATAATAAAACAATACAAAATTTTTAGTTCCGTGTTAATAAAGCACTTAAAGCTTTAAGTATGGCTAAATGTTTTTTTCAAAATTAAATATATCACTCCTTAGGTGGTAGTGGCCCCAAGTTCAGTAAAGTTGGAAAGATATTCACAGATTCAGACTTCCAGCATCAATAACTCGTTAGATATAGGTTGTCAAAACATAAACGGTGCCTCTTTCCCATTGTTGCAAGGCAGACAATGTGCTACAAGCCCAGTTTTATCAAAAGTAGCTGTCTTTCAAGCTACAGGAATAACATTGGTGTCTATGGAGTGAACAGGGTCCGTCTGCAATTTGCAAAACCGCTGCAACAGTAAAGAGAGACAAATATTCAATAACTTCACTCTTATACATTGTAGTGTCACTAAAATCACTGCAGCCTTCAACTGGCTCCTGTTGACAAAGTGTTTTAACAGAAATGTAAATGCTGTAATTTGATTCTTTTAATGAACCATGTAACTTGAATGGATGTGATGCTGGTGTGACCACAGTGCACACGTCTGATGTTGCTCACAGTGGTCCAAGGGACGCTCAGGGAGTTTGTGTCTTTGCTCACACTCAGGAAAAATTACAGGGAACGTTGTTCAAAAGGCTCTGATACTGAACCACATAGACACAAAATGGCTACAAGGAAACACAAAATGACACAAATCAACTACAAAAACACACAAGTCTACTACAGAGACACAAAATGTCCACAAAGACATAAATAACTTAAAAGAGGCGCCGTATTTCCTTTTACTATTATTTTTATTGGGAAGCTGACTATACTGAATTATAGAAAACTGTTGTGTAAGAAACATATTTGGACAAAAATTTGTTTGCGCTTTAAAAAGACAGGCCTAAATTTATAACTTCTGGCATACGGTTCATGAAATAAGGCAACAATTCAAGGACCCTGAAGGCTCTTAGTGGACTGCGTCAGACATTATTTGCACAACAAATGCTCAGTGATAAACTCAACGGAAGCAACTCTGATTACAGAAGCAATTAAAATACTAGTCTTGAGGTGAGGTTTGTTATCACACTATTACAAGCCGGCTGCATTTTTATGAAAGACCTGTGACGCACTATTCTGAACTTTAAGATAAAAACAAAGTGGAAAAAAAAAGCACTTGATGGTTTTATTGCACCACAAGTTTTTATTGAAACACAACAGATTAGTTTGCTTTACAATCTATCAGGGTAAGGAGATAATCTGCAGACTTTAATCATGTTGGCAGAAGGAATTCCAGTAGGAGAGACATTCTTTATGGCCTTCAGCCGTTTATGAAACATTTGTTCCTTCCTTTTGAAGTCACTTCAGCACTGTTCATAATGTTACACACGTGTTGGAATGCAATAAAGAGTCATCAAGGAGTGTTTGCTCGGACAAAATCGAAAGCTATAATCAAATAAAAAGCTTTTCCACCAACTTTCCTTTCGCTAGAATGTTTGTTTGGGTGGTTAATATGAAACATGTCTCTATAATAGCCAATATTCTGTCAGATTTAATACAAAAAGCAAAAGATTAAACAAGAAAGACAAGCTCAGATATAAAATAAATAAAATAACCACAAAGACATGCCAAATAACTGCAAAGAGACATAAAAACACCTACAAAGAGAGAAACGAACCACAGAGACACAAAATGATCACAAAGAGAGCAAGAGCAGCTGTGAGGTACACAAACTGACTGTGAAAGAGACACAAAACAACTATGCATATGCAAAAGTACTACAAAGATACACAAAATGACCGAATAGGCAACAACAGAGACATAACAACTCCAAAGACACACATCAACCACAGAGAGACAAAGACAAAGACGACACAAACTATGAAAGGTGCAGCGAGAAAATGACCATAGCGACACACAAAATGACCTTAAACGACTACACTGCCACACAAAACAACTGCAAAGAAACACAAGTCTACAACAGATACACAAAATGACCACAAAGAGACAAAATATGACCATAAAGAATCACAAAATGACTGCAATTACATACAAAACAACTACACAGACACAAATTGATCACCAGGAGAGACAAAACAGCTAGAAAAAAAATGCAAGCATAAAGAGACACAGAGAAAACGTCCAAAAAGAGACATAAAATGACCACAAAGACACACAAAAACAACTACAAAGACTCACAAAAGAAGCACAGAGTTGCAGAATGGCTACAAGGAAAAAGAAAATGACCACAGAACCACAAAAATCAACAGAGAGACGGAACAAGTTGGCCGAGGAAGTGCAGTCACAGCTTGGCAAACTCTTTGGAAAACCAGTAGTGACTCTGACATAAAAATCTATAAACAGAATGAGCAGAAGGTACAAAAAGAAAAGATGCAGCTGTTTTCCATAAATTGTTATTTTGATAAACTGCTCACATATTTGAAATCTAAAGAGCTGCTTTCTTGCATAGAGGTGTAGAGGTGAATTTGCAGTCAGAAGAAGCCGGATTTGAACTTTAAGGCTTCACTTAAAGGCTCAAAAGCTGTTTGAGGGGTATAAAGTTGAGTTTTTTCATCATTTAAGTCATAATAGTTGGTATTTTGGACATGTTCTGTATCTTCAAACTTCAGTGTGTGGAGCTGAAAACACGATTAAACAAAACTCTTCATGTTTGCTACAGACTTGTATGCAGTGAATGAGAGTTAAAAGCAGAAGACGTTGTAACCCGGTGCTCTTATCTAAACTATGTCACTCTGAGCTTCAACCCCAATATATAAGACGTCCTGGAGGTGCTAAAAATAGGACGAGCTTAAAATAGCAACGGATTGTGAAAGGGATGCATGTGGACTTTTGTTTACAGTGGCGAGGCGTGCCACTTACCCGTTGGTGATGCAACTCCACGAGGAGAAACGTAAGAGAGATTACAGCGCAGTATCGTGCGGGTGTAAAACCTTTCAGCTTCAGGTTTCGGATGATTAGAGGTTTATATGTGCTATAATGGGTTGAGGAAGTCATCCATCATCCATTATCTATACACCGCTTAATCCTTGAGTAAAGTACCAATAACACTATGTCATTTTACTAGCCAGAGAACCATGAGAAAACCCACACATGCACAAGGAGAACACGCAAACTCCATGCAGAAAGATCCCGGGAAGCGTTGATGTGAACCAGGGATCTTCTAGCTGCAAGGCGACACTGCTAACCACCGTTCCACCATGCAGCCTGAAACTAATCAGTCTTTATTATCAGTGGCAGTGTCCTTATCTTCTGTGGACAAGCATTTATTATCTTATCTAGGAAGGAATGTTTCACAATGCGAGCCACATCAAACTACACACATTTAATGTTTCATTTAAAGTTCAATACCTGCACTAATCTGTATTGTTCCATTAATAATGGATCGAATAACTTCTAATACCACTCCCTTTACAGATAAAACAAAGCTAAAGTCATTTAGATTGTTGCAGCAATAATTTCAGACCTTAAAAAAACACCTCTGCACTCTGAAAAATGAGCATATCTCAAAAACTACAAGATACACACAGTTCTATTAACTTCATGTTTGACAAGAATTAGTTGTCCTTATCTTGTAAACTGATCATTTCCTTGGATAACTAGGTTTTGTGTTTATTTTTTTTCAAAAGTGCACAGATTTTCGTCATGTTTACATGCATGACATATAGTTTATTGCGTCACAGCAGCCTTTTACCATGAGTTGTGCAGATTTTAGTAATAGAAAACATTTGAATGTGTCCAGGCAATTTCATGTTTTCCATGAAAATTCACACTTTTATCCATGTGCTAACATAACTTCACAAGGGTTTTCTAATCATCAGTTAGCCTTTCAGCACCATTAGCTAACACAATGTAGCATTAGAACACAGGAGTGATGGTTGCTGGAAATGTTCCTCTGTACCTCTATGGAGATATTCCATTAAAAATAATAGTTATTTACCACATTAACAATGTCTAGACTGTATTTCTGATTTATTTAATGTAATCTTCATTGAAAAAAATTGCTTTTCTTTCAAAAATAAGGACATTTCTAAGTGACCCCAAACTTTTGAATGGTAGACTATTTTAGAGTAGACTGAACGATGAACAAGTTATACAACTCAAAGCTTTTCAAGAACAAGAAACTGCAGCAGTTTCATCAGCAGTTTGTGACAAATAACAAGAGACCTTGGCATAAGACCTGTAATCTGGGGTTGTAATGTTACTTATCTGCAAATCACACTACGTGCCAAGACAGGAAGAACGACCTTCGATCTCAACCACATGTTTCCTTGCACAGATTATTGAGGTCAGCTCAGTGATAATGAGGAGGAAGTGGAAGATAAAAGGTTTTACTTGGCCACTTGAAGCAATAGTTACTGTGATGGTATCAAAATAAATGGTTTTTAACCTGCGAAATAGATGACATTTCTGCAGTATTAAATAAAGCTGTGAGTTTACACAGCATGGTAACTAAATAACACAAAGGCAGACAGAAAAGCAACATTAGACCCTCCCTCTGTATCCCCTATGTCTCCTGTAAAATATTACTGGCATCTTCACCTTTACACCCATTCCCTCGAGTCCTCAGTTCAGGTGAAATGAGGCTGTTTGTTAACCTTATGTTGGCTCTTCTCTGGCTGTCAATCACAGCTACAAGAAAACATGCTCAGGCAGGAGGTAAGCTGTTATTTGCAAAGCAGCTGAGACTGAAAGACTGTGTAAATTCTTTTGTTCGCGCTGTCTTGTCCAAATACCTGCTTTCTACATTTATGTACAAAATGATTGCAATGGATCTGCAGGAGGCTTAACTACTGGGAAAGATGATCCAAAGAAACAAAGAACACTTTATAAAAGTTTGGAGGCATGTATCCAATTTTTCAGCCAATGCATAGTTTGCTCATTTGTCATTTGGATGGCATTAAAAGCTCAGTTTACCATAATTTAGACTGAACTGAGTGTTTCTTTGTTTAAAGCTGCACTAAAAGATGGATCAAATAGCTAGACGTGATGTGACAGATGTTGCTCGTGGTGATTGCCATACAAAGAATTATTATTCAACTCTGTTTTGTGCTCTAAAGCATTGTTGGATGAATTCCTTTTTTCTGCAGCTGTGGTGCAAACCAGCAAAAAGTGGTGATTAATGGCTCAGAAATGATGCAAATGATACCTGCTGGCTGCTTTGGTGTATATTAAGTGTATTTATAATATTTACCAATTTATTCACCAGTTCAGTGTTGCATTGTTGTTGGACCAAAGCTGTGTTTGTATGCAGCACGTGGTCAAAGTATGTGTATACGTCGCTTTTATCACATGAATTGAGGGAGACATCTGACATATGTGCCAGCAAACTTCTCTTAATCAGCACACTGGTGTGGTTACAGTGGAAATCCATTGTTCTGGGTCACTTTCATTGCTGTCAGCTCAAACAAGCTTGAATAAATCCACAGTTCACTGCACTGTAAAAAACAAAAAAACAACAACAACAAAAAACAATCGCATTCAAAATATGTGAAAAACTGGCAATGAGGTGGAAAAATAACAAAAATAGTGGAATGTTATAATGTTGAAAAATTGTAAAAGCTGTAAAAAAAACTGCAAATATTTGTGGAATATTAATATTTTTTAGCTGATTTAAATACAGTAAAACTCAGTAATGTTAAAAAATGGCGAAAATGTATTAAAAAAATTTATAAAATTCAGAATTTAGATGTGGACATTATAGACAGTTTTGTCTTTTTTTTAAAGTGAACATGTAAATTAGCTCTTTTTTTATGTGAATTTCCTAGATATTATTTGTAACTAACAAAACAGGGGAAGTCTGTGTAAATTGTTTGAATAATAATTTACAATTTATCAATCTTCAACATACATTTTTTCCTTCAAAAATGGTAAACATCTGTGAAATAATATTTTTTGCTGATTTTAATACAGTGAAAATAGAATCATTTCACAGTCAAATTTTATAAAAGAACAAAATTTATGAAGACTTTTGACATTATTTACATTTTGGGCCTGTGTTTTTGTAGTTAACCTGAAAATTAATACTTTTTCTATGATTTTACTACAGTTTTTTAGAGAAAATCTTCAAAATAATGATGATAATTCCAAATCTTACAGTTAAAAACTACATTTTTACAGTGTGCCTGTCAAACACCAAACAGCAGACCAACAAAATCAGCAACGAGCAAAAAAACAAGACTGAAACAACAAAATAAATCTGAATACACTCACAGTCTCCTGGTCACCAGAGGAAAGGCTCCAAAGGTTCCACCGACTTCATTCAACTCCACCCATTCAACCACGTCAGCTTTATAAAATATCAGTGTGTCAACGTCTTACCTTTTACTCCAAGGAGCCTCCTAAAGGTGATGGCAAAAGTTTTTCAAGGACTCCAGCAGCTGGATGCTGTCAGAGAGCAGCCTTTTGAAATGAATAATGAGCAATAAATGCCTCACATTGGATCATCTTTCCTTTATATAATATCTGCAGAGTGTTTCCGTAAACTGGCACTGACTTAGAACCGGACTGGACCAACTCACAGACAGTTGGTGTGGACCAGATGGAATGTAAAACATATTGTAGGGTAGTTCAAAAGTTACTGCAAGTCACGCAAGTAATGACAACAGGTCTTCTGGGATGTTGTATTTTTAAAAATTTGAGCCAAATATACGCTATTGTTCAAAAGTTTTGGGCCACTTAGAAATGTCCTTATTTTTGAAAGAAAAGCAGTTTTTTCAATGAAGATAACATTAAATTAATCAGACATACAGTCTAGACATTGTTAATGTGGTAAATGACTATTCTAGCTGGAAACAGCTGATTTTTAATGGAATATCTACATAGAGGTACAGAGGAACATTTCCAGCAACCATCACTCCTGTGTTCTAATGCTACATTGTGTTAGCTAATGGTGTTGAAAGGCTAATTGATGATTAGAAAACCCTTGTGCAGTTATGTTAGCACATGAATAAAAGTGTGAGGTTTTCTGCAAATTATCCACCAAAGAATGCTTGAATTGTTGATAATTGGGGCTTTCAGATTGGGCCGACACAGCCTTCAAGCTGAGTTCTTTTTGGAGAATGCATATTGTAATCCGTGTCTGGAGTCTAGTAATGATTGCCAGAAGTCAAAATGTACTTTCTATTCCTTGGAATTTATTGCTATTTTGTCCAACCAAAACAAGCAAAGTGATGCATGCTGGAACAAAAACCTTCATTATGATACAGAAGTTACATGCGTCAGCTATTACCACGATGTTATCTGAAGAATTGGAACATTGGCTGGGAAAAAATGTTTGGTTTGAATGTCAGATAGTGCCTGTTTGTGTTTGTGCAGGACACCGAGGCTGCTGTACATCTTACTCAAAAATCCATGCTGTGAACTCCATCCTAAGAAGAGGAGGGATGGTGCAGTGCCAGAGACAGGAGATCACAGAACTCTGTAATATTAACTCAGTGTAAGATTATGTTTCTTGTTTTGTCCTCTCTTGTCTCCTGTGTGTCTCAGTATGACTGAAATATGATGATTTTCTTTGTGTTTTTCCCTTTTATAGTCCCTGCTTCATTTCAGGTAGACCTACTTCCTGGATTTCAATTTCCTGTCATCACCTCCCACATTCTCGAGCATTTCTCTGCATTTGTTTGAAAAAAAAATCACATAATGGGCACTAAGGCTCCTTGATAAGCTGTTTTAGCATTTGATGGCTTAACTGGATATATTGCAGATATCCCTAATTCCATTCCTCCTAGTCATAAAGAACATTCTTGTCTGGACAAAAGATGCAACTTTTGCTTTTCATGTATATGTGTATGGGTTTTCTCATGACAGGCATCGGTCCCTCAGGGTTAATAAAGTATCTATCTATCTATCTATCTATCTATCTATCTATCTATCTATCTATCTATCTATCTATCTATCTATCTATCTATCTATCTATCTATCTATCTATCTATCTATCTATCTATCTATCTATCTATCTATCTATCTATCTATCTATCTATCTATCTATCATCTCACCTGAACTGTGGGTATCGATAGCTGAAATATGACCAGTTGTAATTTCAGTTTCAGATATCTATAGTTTTATTCAGACTAGTCATAGATCTAGTCCAAGATGTCTTCTAATTCCCTCCGATTAAAGACATTGATGTCCTCATCAGATACCTTAATTTAAGCCCTACAAACTCTTTGCTGATAAGCTCTTCCAATTTTACAGTGTTTTCTATCAATTTTATCCACCACAGCACCCTCCATTACCTCTGCTAACATTGTTCAAATGCTTTGTTGGACCGACATCCAATGGGAAGCCAATTTGGACTAGTCATAATGATATTTGAGACACCTGCAACTCTTATTTTGACAAGTCAACAGCAAATGGCCAATATCCTGTCATACTGACTAAACAGAATGATGTTATAGATACCGTAGATAGAAACTTGGACTGGTCACAGCGTAATAACAAATTATGCCGTTTAATTCCAGACAGTCAAATTCAGCTATCAATGTTAGCGAAAGCCCAAAATGGTATCTAGTTAGCAACTTTCTTTTCTTTCTGTTTCTCCTCAAGTGTACTCAAGTGGAAATACAGGCAAATATGTGTGGATCCAAACCATCGCAACACACGGAAACTCCTTCCAAGCTTGTGGTAATTAGGACACAAACACACATCGAGTCAATTACAATTCTTTAAGTCACTCTTCCGAGGAACTATAATTATATATAAATGGGACCTTTTTCCTCACAGATAAAGCCAAAATGTTCAAAATGGGCAACATGCTTACATAAACAAAACCTAGTTTGCTGTCTATTGTTTGGACAGAGAAAGCTGACACAAAGACATGTAATTATAACACACTTTCTTTCTGTCCAACAGCAACAGAAAAATTCAGAAGGGAAGAAGAAAGATGAGTCACCTGCACAGAAAGAAACCCATTATCTGAACATACTCACCCAACTGACCGTCTTCTTTTACTAAGGAGTCATCCTCTATGGGAAACTATGATAAGAATTTTAAAGGTCTGTACAGAATGAGTTTTTTTTAGCAAAAGCTCAAAATGTTACAAACAGATGAGAAGCTGTCATCATGAGTCATTTTATCTCCATATTTACTTTTAAACTGCAGTTTAGTCAGTAAAATGCATGTACATCTACATGTCTCCAGTGTCAAACTTTGGCACAGTCATTTACTTTCGCTGCAACTACTTCATCTCGACTGCATATCACTAGTGCAGGACAAAGAGACATTAGCAGAAACACAATAGGCCTTCGCAAAACTATTCATCATTCAACATTTACATGTCTTCAGGCAATATGGCATGGTGTTAGGGATATCATCAGAGTCTGACTAGCAAATTGAAAGATATCTCTGAAGATAGAGGAACATCTCTGCTATCAGAATGAAACCTCAACTGAATTTCAGTCAGTTGATCCCTATTGTGCTACATGCATGCCACAGGCCTGAAGACGATACGTATTCCTGCCAACTGGGGAAGTCGGCAAATTAACAGTGCAGCAGAAGAACTAGCAAAAGAGAGGCAATAAACAAAAGAAAGACTAAGCTGGTGAAAACAATGCAGATGCATAATGTGTTAAGAGATAGCTTTGCTGGCCTTCTTGCTAATAGTTAGATAAGAATAAATAATGCTGTCACATCTGTACGACAAATTTAAGGCTTTGACCGACAGTTGGTTAGCGTAGCTTAGCACAGTAGCTAAAACTATAGGATTACCAGGATGAATGGGGAAACAGCTAGCCAGGCTCTCTCCAAAGGTAATAAAATCCACCTCAGTACCTCTTTAGCTCATCAATTAACTCAAGCTCAACCCTAAGAATCAGAAGTGATTATTATTTTAAAAGACTGGTAATGGTAGGAAGCTAGGTCCAATTTTTGGTCTGCATCTATTATCACACTAGCACATGAAACAAGCCACTTAGATAACTATTTCATTTGCCACTGGAATGCAGGAAGACTGGCCAAATTTATTTCAGTATAACTGAATAGAAATGGGCTGGCTGGATGTCATTAAACCTCATGGAAGACTTTGTCATGGTGCTTCCCTACTAGCTAAACTCTCAGTGCTCTGCTACTGTACGTCCTGCCTGGTCACTAGAGTACCATACTAATGGTTTTAGCAGATACCAAATATTAAAGGACTCAGAATGGATCAAGAGAAAGAAAAAAAACTCCATTGGGAAATCCCTAATTAACATATAATTGGTTTAAGATATATACAAACCAAGATGCAAAAATAGTGGTAGTCGACTATTTTGTGCTCATGGCCAAGACAAAGCAACAACTTTTTTGTTCTTATTCATGCATTTTAACACAGTTTATATGTGGACGATTTAACAAACAAGACATAATGAGTGAGCTTTAGTGGTGCCAGTAGATGGATCATGTTACTGTTACAGCCAGTTTAGCTGTTTCCCATCAGGTCTCCTCATTTTGCGACATCTTTTGTACAAAATCTGCAAGCTGCTTTTGAGGTATCTTTCTGAAATTTGTGTTTTGTTGAAAAATGAACTGGTTTACATTTGCATTTCTAGTATCCTATTTCTTATGTTCAAATGAAAAAATATATTTCTTTAAATTCACATTATTTCTGTTACTTTCTGTTATTAATTGCATGAGAAGTTTCCTTGTGTTTTGATTGAAGTGTTTTGTACTGTTGTCTTCATTAAGGGGGTTCACCACTAAGTTCTAAACCACACATTCCCATGCAGTGCCACCACAAACACATGCACGTACAAACACGGAAGAATGCTTCTGGAGGATTGGGCCTAGTGAAAAAACTAAAAAACATGCACACAGGTAACTGAGGTTCTTTCCAACCGTTCACAGGTCACTTAATTTCCTTCAACAGACTCGTGTCTCCAAATGTTTTTTTGTAATGACAGCAGGCATAGAAAGAAAATCACCAAACAGCACAGCAAAAGCTCTGACATTTCCTTCTGATTTCCGTGTTCCTTTGGTATCTAAAGTAAACCTGTTGGATTAGTAAATGCAGGCGATGTTGCATGAAATCACTTGAGGTAATCACCCAGCATATGCTTTCCAATGCCAAGCAGTAAGTAAAGACGCCAAGTTCCCAAGTGACGCCTGAAAAAAGACATTATAAGTACAGAGTGTTAACTTTGTCAGAAACTTCCAGAAGAATGCTTCACTTGATAACAACGATTTCATAATCAGATGCACTGAGCTTTGATAAGGGGCCATTCATGGGTTGGAAAATGTTCTTAACTCATGCAAAAACAGAAAACTTCACTAGGATTTTAAAAAAAAGACTGCTTTTCTCTGTTGGTCCAAGCGGTACACAGCAATCCATAATCAAAGGAGCTATTTCTTTGATACTGAAAACACAAGTAGAGAAAAGAAAAGAGACAATATGTCCAAACAATGGCACTGCTTGGACTAAAATGTCTTTATTATTTTGCTTAACTCTTTAAAAGATAGCAGCTTGTGCCTCCTGAGCTGAGAAAGATGGGCTTTTGGATACCTGCCCAGGTAATCAATCAGAAAGGAGCACAGGTGCCTATTATCAGTCAAACAAGAGGTGCAGCAACAATCCTCCGAAAGAATTCCGTGGCAGGGCAATCTAGTTTATTGAGATTGCAAGTAGAGAGTTATCTCTCACTAGAACACCCACTCGAAACCCAGCAACAACAGCATAAAATGAAACCAACCACACAACCATCACAAAAAGGTCTAAATTATGTTTCCTCATTCATGATTTAAGGACGGTCGGTTGCTCCTGTGTACCTTTTTTTTTAATTCTGTAAGTACCACCCACATAGTCTAATCCACAAGGACAAAGCAGGCGATACACAAACTCAGAGTTACAGCTGATGAAGTCATTAGTCTTGTATTCTCTCTGAAGTCACTAAAAGCCTTGCTCTGAATGATACTTTAACAATAGTGACATGAACCACACATGAAAAGGCCCAAAACCTCTTTGTTCAGCCGTGTTTTTGGTTTGGAACCTGGTAGGTAACTTCTTCTCTATGCTGACAACAAGTTCTCCTTTACTAAAATTGTACATTTCTGGCCAAACTGTTTAGGTTAATGTTTGGTAATGCTGCAGCAAGATGATGTTTCGTGTTAAGTTAGATCTGTAGCAAACTTGCAAAGGACATCTGGCTAACTTTGTGGAAAACTTAATTAGCCACAAGTACTTTAGTCCCACAGGGGGTTTGGAGCCTATCCCAGAGAGACAAACAACCACTCATTCTCACCATCACACCTCTGGTTAATTTGGAATCACCATTTAACCTATAATTACTGTCTTTAGCAATCAGGAGAAACCAACCCAGGCATAGGGAATACCAACCACCATGAGGTTCAAACCCACAACCCTCTACATGTGAACCATTTGCATATGAAAATATGACATTGACAAAGTTTAACTCCAACAGTCTGCTTGAAACCTGGAAAACAAGAAATGTTTTCTAAGCCAAACATAAGGTGACATGCTTGCTTGTAGGGTCAAACTTGTCACCAGAAGGCTAACAGAAGTGTAGCACTTCTGGAAAACTGTGATGCAAACCACCGGTGAACATGTTTGCCAGTAGTGTCAAATTTCTCATTAATACTTAAGTGTTTCTGGAAGTTTGCCACTCATGGCCAACCTTGGCAAACATGTGTTTAGAATAAGCTGAAGCTACAAGATTATTATTGGCATTTTGCCTTCCATTTTTCCATCTGTAGTCTCATGACAGTTATATGCCCTGAGGATTTTCTTGCATGTTTAAGGCCAACCCAGAATCTCTGTCTGTAAAATTAATGACATTCCTATCAGCTTCACCTGTACTTGGCTGACATATGGCAAATGTTGGCATGTAAACATGCTAAAAGTTTGAACAAGGCAAAAATGTGCTTACAAAACATTACAAGTGGTGTGTTGGAGTTAGCTTAAGCCTCAGTTAGCTAAAAGCATGCAGCCTCACAGAGCTAGCGAGGCATGGTTATTGCTTCTATATCCATAGATGGTTGCAGATTCAACCTCTAAGGACTTCTAAATTTGGAGTTTATTGACAATTTGCATATATAATTTGCTGACCAGGAAAGCATGGTTTGGCCTTTTAGTAAAAAATGGCATCAGAGCGGAAGAAAAAAAATTCACCTCAGCAGCTAATATGCTTTCTTTCAAAGACATTGCAAAGACCAATGCCACAGTTTTATTGTTGCAGTACTGGAATGTAATGTTTTTAGGTAAACTGTTTGAACTCAGTTTACTTCAATAGAAAGTCAGATGTGCCCACAGCCTGCGCCTAGTATGATGTAAAGAAAGTCATTAAATCAAAAGCTGTGGTCGGAAAAACTAACAGATAATCATCGTTAATCTCACACGTAGGCAGGTAAACAGGTTTCGTCCAAGTGTAATCCTCACTGCAAATAAGAAAGGAATGCAGAGCAGGCCCTAAAGCACATAGGCAACAGTTAAGGAGACTGCCAAAGAAGAGCAGTAAAAAGAGGTTAGTGTGTACTGTCAGTGTAGATTTTGCAAAGTGAAAAAGTTATGTCTCTCTCTTCCAATGGCCTACACAATGTGGGCAAATATCAGAAACCAAGAGGTCAAAGCAAACTGGTCAACTGTTGAATTATTTCCAGGTTTATTGCAGTTGTAAAGCACATTCAACAATTCATGATAGTTAGAATTTTAAAAAAAAACTAATAAATACAGATACACAGAAGAGAGAAGAAAAGATATAACCAATAAATAACATGCGTCCAAATATAAAGGTGGGGCTGATGAGCCATTGGGATGTGTCTACGTGCTGGATTATTTTGTACCTAAAACATTTGAATCAGGAAATCCGTGACTCATGATGATCCCTGCCTTCAATGGAAAGTCAGCTTAGTTATAATAATAAAGATTGACAGGTACAAAAGACGCGTCTTGATATCACCCTCTTTTCAGTCACGTAGGAATCTATTTCCTACTGATATTTGTGACAGTACAGCTGGTCATAGTGTTTGCAGTGAGTTTAGTCATTCACAGCTGCAAGACGTCAGTGGAAACCGACAACGTACTCCGCTGTCCAACGTGTCTTTCAACATATTTCTGTTGGGCCTGGGAGCACATTTTTCTGCTCGTTTGCTCCTCCAATTATCAAAAAACTGCTCTGCTCGTGGAACTAGGCAACATGTATTTGGTTCAATCTGAATGAACTTTCACCTGCAAAATCTCGAGGTTCTCTAAGAGTTCAAGAGCTCACTTGGTGTTCAGTGATCATTCAGAAAATACTGTTTCAATCTTATTTTACTCCAAAGAAGCTGTATAATTTACTGTTTGTGGTGTGTTGTTAGCTCCTTATGCAATTGCAATATTATATAACATATACAACAGACCTTTTAGATTCACTTTTCAGTTGTGCAGCATTGTTTAACAGCCCAACAAAACATTAGGAGACGACTTTAAACTGTTTCAAACTCATTCAAAATCATCAGGCACAAATACACTGAGGCACACGTAAACACTTAAATAAACATGAAGATACATACAGTAGTGCCTGCACTAAAGCGCTTTGGTCTGGTCAAGTCGGACTCTGCATGGATTCAGTCAGTCCTGTTCGTACAATACAGAGACTAGAACATGAGAAGGCACCGCGGAGACAGAGAGAGAAAAGAAAGACGGCCATGCAGGGCTGGTAATGTGGGGACGTGTGCGTGTTTGCTGCAAAACAGAGTCGTAGTCCAACAATCCCCGTCATGCATCATCTTCCGAGCGTTTGCTGCTCGTCTGCCTCTCTCGCTCTCGGTGCCGCTGGATGGCACGCCAGACCCGGCAGAGGACTCCACCCCTGAGGAGGACATGGAGGATGTTGGATCAGAGAAGTAAAATCTTTAGTGGATGAAAATAATTCAATAAATATTACTTCAGGTTAATTCAGAATGGATTTGGTTGAATTACTGATGTCAACAAAGGTGAATGAGACAGTAAAAGCCTGGATGTGACCAATCAGATAGACAGATAGATGGATAGATGGATGGATGGATACTTTATTAATCCCGAGGGAAATTCAAGGAGTTTCAATCAGCAGACAAGAATATGCACAGCAGCGCCATAAAACACTAAACTACCAACATATACAACAATCAGGCATAACATTATGACCACCTGCCTAATATTGTGTTGGTCCCCCTATTGGTCAGTGTGTCCTATGGGGTCTGGCACCAGGACGTTGGCAGTGGATCCTTTGGGTTGTGAATGAAACTTTTTCCACTGCATCCTGTTAATGTTTGATCAGAGTGGGGTCTAGGAAGCTTAGAGCTCAAATCAGTATCTTGGCCGATTGTCATGTTCCCCAAGATGTTCCTGATTGTTTGATGTTCTTGCCATGTGGTGGGGTGCATTTTCCTGTGGTGGTAGGCCAGTGACATTTGGGATTGCCGTTTGCATTGGGGAGTGTGGTTGTTCTGGGACATTTCTTTTTGGGCGTCTAAGTTTCATCAACACGGATGCCAGAATCCAAGGTTTTCCAGCAGAACACCACATAGCACCAATATGATCAATGTTATTCACTTCACCTGTCAGTGGCCATCATGTCGTGGCTGATCGGTGTACAGTCGTAAAGTTTGTCCGGTTAATATTTCACAGTTTCATCCCTTGACGCCACAGATTCTATGAAATCTAGACAGTTTCTTTCACTCTCTGAACCTTAAAATCCACTGGTGAGTTTGACAGTCATGCCATCTTTCAAAAATATGACCAAAATGATATCATGAATCAGAGCAGAAAACTATAAAAACAGAAAGAATCGTGGGATTTTCAGCGTTTGACAGTCCTTGAACTACTCATCTGTGACGTGCTGTTCTGTTGGAAAACAAATCTAAGCTATAAGATATGATCAAAACTACTACATTCTACATGTTTCATTTGAAAATTGCCAAAAATAAAAGAATTGCAGGAACCAATTATCTAAAAAACTAAAAATTCTGCTCTCCTTGGCACAACCATGAAGCCGTGAGTGAAACCATCAGTCACATGACAAAAATTCTGAGATTTTTCAGTTGAACTGCAGGCTGTGTTTCTACCAATTAGGAGACAAATGTGGAAACAAAGTCAAAATGCAAGTTTGAAAATATCTGTGGTAGCAGATTTTCTTCTTTTTTCCCATTTTGGAAACACTTCGATATGTTGATTGCGAGTTTTTAAAAACTTTTCTAAAATAAATAAGGAAATATCTTGAACTTTATTTTTTGTATCTTGATACATGGTATTGTACCTTTCATATACTGCACAAAATACTACTTTGTGTCTTCTAGTCATGGTTGTTCTGTTTCCATAAAAGCGCAGGACTTTATATTGCAGTGAAAAATGAGCCCACAGTGAGTAAAAATGTGACAGGAGCTAAAAATTCCAAGACACTGCTTGGCGTTCTGAGGGTTAAGAGACTTTAGCAGTTCAACAAGCTTTGCTTTACAGAAAAAAAAATCACACCAGATCCCTTTAGCAAATGCTGATTTTGCAGTAAGATAGCCTGAAGCCTAGTAGTTTGCTTTAACCTTTCCAAAATGATTATTTAATGATTTGTGGAACCTCAGTGGAGTCCAAGCAGTCAGAAAATCAGTGACCTATCAATGTAAATGTCAAGCACGCAACAATGAAGTATTACACCTGAAAATTCTGTGTAAACATTGTTCACAAGACATAAAGATTTGTAGATACCGTAGACGTAGGCAGCGGAGGTCGTCTTTGGTAACGTCATTGAGAATGTCGGTCAGCGTGTATTCCTCTACCACAAACTGGAATACAGAACAGAAACACTGTTAGTCTATGAACTAAACTTAAAAGAAAGTCAAAGAGGCTGCAGACTGATCCTCAAAAGTCGACAAACCTTGTCCACAGTATCCGGATCCGCCCCCTGCTCTTTCAGCCAATCAGTGAGCTGCTTGTCCGGCTCGTGGTCCGCTGGGATATGGAAGATGGAGGGAGGTGAAATGTCTGAAACAAGACGCACCCGGTTCGCTCTCTCCATGGCCAAAGAAACACTTTGCTCACAGTAGTTTGTCACTGTGCCTGTCTGTACCTCATTAAAGTTGCAAATTTAGTGCAAATTTAAGCAGCACAGCACGTCTAAATCTAATCAGATCATCGCTTCCATGTGGGAACCTGTGGTTTAAACGTCTTCTGTGTATTATTCCTGAGTTATCATGTTGACTAGAAATATCTGTCAATGTTAATCAAGCTTATTAGCTCATCATAATTAGGAAAAGATTTATCATGGCAACAAGAGTTTGAGCAGTTTCTGGATAATCAGCGCTCACTTTGGCACATCTTCTCTCTTCAAACATCAGCAAGACTTCAGATGATGAGGAAACAATTAATACTTCTTCATCAAACTGTACGGGCATTCTTTTGCGATGGTTGTGGCCGAAAATGCTTCATTTCTCAACATTTTCAATGAATTTTGCTGTGTTTTATGTTCTTTTTACATGAAAATATGGAAATGGTCATAATTACAATTAAACACATTTTTGTTCAATCTCTAATCACTTTCATTGATTTAAAAGCGCACTGAAGATCACAAAAACTACCACATTTTAATGCATAATACTGTGCTTTGAGTCCAGCTTTTAGTCTTGGATAGGGCTGAACAATATACATACACAAGTTTTAGAATACCCCAACTTTTCCATTTTTTAATTGGAAATTATACATGCTAATGTCTCATTGTACTCTGAAATGAAACCATAGTTTAAAAGAAATCCGTTTAGAAATCAAAATGTATTCTAAACTTTTGACTCATCTAAGTCGCCACCTTTGGCAGATATAACAGCTGAACATGCTTGTGGCATTCTTTTCACAATGGAAATCAAATATTCTTCAGAAAGTTCTTCCCAACTTTGTCGTAGAAATTCCCATAAATCCAGGATTTATGGGCAAAACAGCCCCAGAACATCACACTTCCTCCTCCATGTTTGACAGTTGATGCCACACACTGAGGAATCATCCTTTCTCCTACTGGACGGCTACAAAAATCCTGCGTGATGAACCAAAGATTTCAAATTTTGATTCATCAGTCCATGATACCTTCTTCCAGTCTTCAGTAGTCCACTGGTGGTGTTTCATGGCCCAGGCAAGCCTCTTTTTCTTATTCTGATGTCTAAACAATGACTTTCTTGCTGCAACTCAACTTGTCAAACCTGCAACTCCAAGTCTTCTGTTCACAGTTGAAACTGAGACTTGCTTACTGCAACCACTATGAAGCTGTGTTTGAAGCTGTTGTCCTGTGAGTCACCTGTCATCAACCTGTTGACTCTTAGAAACTTGTCTTCTGATTCTGTTGTGGCTTTAGGTCTTCCAGACCTCTTCCTGTCAGAGTTTCCTCCAGTTTCTGAGTTCCTACTGATGGTGGAGAAAACTGGACTCACTGACACCTTGACTTTCTTTGCAATTCCTCTATAGGAAAGACCTACATTTTTAAGTGTTATGATGGTCTGTCTCTCTATTGTTAACTGTCTTTTCCTCACCATTTTTATAGCAACACACTACTTTCTGCAGTACAATACTGTACAAATATTGCTCTCGAGGGTTTGGTGCCACGATGTGTTCCAACACTACTTTTATGCAGACAGAGGGGGTTGTAAATAATCTAGAAAAGTTGGGACACCTGTAGGATTTCATAGCACCAACTTTCAAGGTTTGATCAACCTCCATTGCTGCAGAACAGCCCTAAGTTGTTAACCCATTTCTTGTTCCCTAAAAAAGGCTTTTCTGTGTAATTCTGAAAAGCACATTATTTTTCAGTTGTAGGTAACCTTGCCTTTTTTTTTTTTAAACCTCTGGCAGTTCATGACTTACCTTTGTACCATTTCAAGCTATTCATTGGTCTTAAACTACTAGAATTTCAATAAAAAAATGGAAAAATTGGGGCGTTCTAAAACTTTTGACTGGTAGTGTAAAATCATGAAGGTATGAAGGTAAAATGTGTTACATCATACCATTATTAATGAAGCACTGTGGTGCAGGTAACATGCCTGTTATCACATCATTTTCTGTATTTGTTTCACTTGTAATGAATAGCAATAATAGCCATTCTCGCTTAAATTATAAATCATATTGCAGTCACAATCAGCAAAAATAATTGCAATAAGATTTTTTGTCCTAAATAGACTTAAAAAATAATCTTTAAAGGTTTTCATTCAAAATAAAAGAGACCCTTTTTTTTTATGTAGGCCATATTCATTTGTCCAACCTTAACATTCACTTTACAGAAACCCCCCAAAAAGAGCAATCTGCAAACATACAAAAATGCACATTTTAGAGAATGTATACATATTGTCTGCAAATATTTCCAATGGTTTCTTAATGGTCTTTTGGTGTAATTTCTGTTGAAAAATGTTTATCTTCCCTGCCATGAATGTCAGTGTAGCTACGTCATACGTTGCGTCACGGTCCAGATATTAACAAGCGGTTTGCTGTTTTGGTCACTTCTTGTAAACAGTGATGGAGGCGTACGTGAGGCAGGCTTAAGCCCCTCCTATTAAGACAATGTTTCCCGATAACCAGTGAGGTTGTCTCTGCTGGGAAATGTTTCTCTAAAAACTACTGCTTAAGGTTAGCAACAAGGTTGTGTTCAGCTCATAGTGCTGGGAAACACGTATCGACAGGGAAATTACAGAGTTACAGAGGACAAACAGAGGAGCTGGGTGAATAATTAATGAGTGTGTGTTTCAGTGTGTCTACCTGGAGGTCTGTGTCTGACTCTGACCAGCTCCAGGTCATGAGTTCTCTGCTGCAGCGTCGCCTTCAACACCTGCTGATACTCCTTCTCCTTCTGCAGCAGCTCCTCCAGCAGCCTGAAGCAACACACACAACTTTTAGAGCTGATTACACAACAGAAATGCCACCATGGACAAACAGTCGTATGATTTAACAAGAAAGTTACCAAATAATACGGACAAAGAAGATGAGCCAACACACACACCTTCACTTTTAAGCTTTATCATTAACTTGTACTGTCTGCCAGAGAGTGTGTTTTGGGTTTGTAGACCCTCCTAGATCAGTGATTTGCTACCTGCTACTTGTATCCAGGTTTTCAGGAGGTGCATGGGAAGATTAGCGCAACTAAAAACTGAAATTGTGGTTTAATTAAAAGACAACAAGTATTGAATTGGATTGAATCAGCTGCAACTGTGGTGATTGAGAATACATGAAAAGCAGAAAAGTTAGCTAAACGTACTGGGGAAAATAATAATAATAATAATAATAATAATAATAATAATAATAATAATAATAATAATAATAATAATAATAATAATAATAATAATAATAATAATAATAATAATGGTACAGTTAGTAATAGTTTCAATTAATTAATTGAAATTATTGTATATTTATTTAACTTAATTTCATTTATTTGCACAGTGAGAGTTCTAGCTTGTTTTATTCTAAATACTTTTGTCTGTTGTATTTTATGTATTTATTTACTTATCAATTTATTGATGGATTTATTTATTTATTATCTAGTATACACTATTAAAATAGATTTTATGTGCGTTTTGTGACATACAAATTGTCGTTGCAGCGCTACAATTTCACTTAGGAAATCAATCATCTGTTAAAGTAATAGCGAAAGGTGACCGATAAAGAATTGCTATATTCTTTAAAATAATATTAGTAAATAATAAACTGTGAAAGTAATAGTTTGCTTAAAGTGTGTAAAAGTGTAAAAGTAACAAAAGGCTCATAATACATAATTTGTAACAACTGATACATGGTCAGTAATAGTTCATTACAATTTAATTTAATTTAATTTAATTTAACATAATATACACTGTGAGAGTTATATCTTATCTTATTCTATATGTTTTTTCTATTCTAGTGTATTCTATTTATTTATTTAGCTAGTATCCACTATATATTTTATTTTTTTATCTACTATATTTTTTAAAATTATTTTTAAACTGTTTCTATTTGTTTTTTCATATGTAAATTGATACTGCAACACTGTAAATTCCCTGAGGGGATCAATAAAGTAATAGATCTATCTATTAAACGGTTAGGTGAACGTTTGCCTTAGTTTGTGAAAAGTAATGACTTTAATGGTTAACTTAAAGCTTACCAGTAAATAGTTGAAATAGCTAAAGATAAAAACTTTAAATTAATGGATTAAAAACTAACAAATAAGTGGTAGTGGTGAAAATTAATAGTGAATTTGTAATTATTTTTAATTTAATTGAATTTATACAGTAAGATTTTAAATTTAGTCTACTCAATATTATATATATATATGCATATACTATCTTGTATATATTTTTAATTTGTTTTTTATATGATATGTATATTGCTGCTGCAACACCACAGATTTGTTTAGGGGATCCATAACGTTCAGTCTATTAAATGGATAACACTTTGCTGCAAGTAGTGATTTAAATGGTTAACTAAAGGTAAAGAATGGATTAAATGTTGAGCTTAAAGTATTGAAAAGAAAAGAACTGTACTTTGCTACTTCAGTATTCAGTGTTCGTACCTATTGGTCTCCTGTTTGAGTCGCCCCAGCTGAGCTCCCAGCTGATGATGCGAGCGCTGATGCTCCTGGCAGTGGGCGGAGCTTAGCGTGATGACGGCGGGGTGTCCGTGGTCGGCGGTCGTCCCGGGGTCGTCGGCGTGAGGAGCTAAAACTGGACCGAATTCTGCTTCCTCCTCGTCCACCTCGTCCTCCTTCTCTGCTCCTTCACACTCCGACGCCGGGCCAAAGTGGGTCTGCAGCTCTGGAGGAGAAAACACCAAAACATTAGACTGTTTCTCTGCTTATACTGACGTCTTTAACCATGATAAGTGTGGATGAATACACAATTTGAAGACAAAACTGTAGATCCACGTTTAACAGCTTTTATTGTTTTTAACAAACTGCTTGCCTACTACACCTGCGTTGGCATTGGAACAAATGTACTGAATATTGGCAGGTATATTCTGTATTATAGCATAAGCATAGTAGAAAGAACTGACAAAGCAAAATATACTGAGGGATAAGCACATTAAGAAAAAAGAGAAAAAAAAACCTTGAAAGAAAACAATTATCAATAGTAGCTATAATAATAATTAAGAATAAATTTAAAAAAGAAAGAAAATGGGGGTTTAGTTAGGTGGCTGCCCTCAAATCATTGTTATCCTCTTCATCCTGGTCCATTACATCTTGATAGTATTGCAAGAAAGGTGCCCAGGTCTTTGTGAAATGTTGTTTGGTTTTCCTGAGTGTATGTCTAATTTAAATAATAATAGATGGCACGCAGCACTATCTTAAGCTGAATTAAACCATGACGTGCACATGGGGAGGATTTATGAATTAGTCTAAGATATGTACTCCATTTATCATCACTTAATTCATCTTCCGAGTCAGTTTCCCGTTGTCTCCTAATTCCATCAATCGATAAACTATAGATCCAAATGTGTCTATTGCATGGAGCCAACAGGCCTTAGCTGTCCAAAACTTGAACCTGTTTTATGGAACTTATCCAGGTTGTTGTCTCCTGACTAGATCCTCACTTGTGTTGTATCTACTCTCACATGTACGTAGCTTTGGATAAAAGCATCTGCTAAATGAAACTCTAGAGTTGTAGAACTGTAAAACACCTACCAGGTATGAGGATGGTAATTGCCGCCTGCACAGCTCGACGGATGATGTTATCCATAGCGAACATCCAGTGGGGTTTAATGTGATGATTCCTCAGGACCTTGTTCACCTGAAGACATCAGAACAGACATTTTCTATACTTAAATAAAATGTAAGAATCACTACAGTTAGCTTTAGATTTCCAGACTGTTTGAAACCACTGTATTGGTCGATTTTCATTCATAGAATGTGTTTAGGGTTGAAATCATCTCAGTTTCATGTGTTTTTCCATTCAGAACCAAAAGTTGCTTCACTTCTATAATAAAATCAGACCAGACCCTTCAATATTTAGCTGAAGTTCTAAACTACATGTTTAAAAAACCTTAATCCTACTGAAATATCATATATGTAGAGTGAAGAAAGCCACGTTTAACCAGATTGTTTTTGGCTTCATATCAGCTCCTCAGGCAATATATCAGCCTACAACATCTTTTTTGCTACTTTTCTGTCTTCGGCACTCTGCATGTGTTTTCTAACACGTCAAATGAATCAGTCCAAAAGCTTTATACTGCTGTTTTATATTCTATGTTTGCGTGTACATGTGAATTTCATCCTGTGTAAGTGTATCGGTGCTGACCGAGTCCTGGAAGCCGAACAGCACCAGCTGGATCTGGTTGATGGATGTGGAGTCGAAGTCGAGGTCCAGCTTGAGTTTGGAGATGGTGGCCGCCATGACGCGCCTCTCTGGGGAATGGATGAAGTCTCGAAGGATGCAGATGATCTGCTTGATGTGTTCCACGGACAGCTGGAGCTCCTCGCTGCCCTGTAAAAACACACATGTACATTTATATACACAAGCGCTTTAGAATTTAATTGAAGCTTTCTGAGCCCAAACTGCAAGAATCATTTCTCAATGTAAAGTCTCTTCGTGATATAGATTCATGTCACTAAATGGGGGCTTCAGGGTTTTGTGATACACTGTCAGAGCATTAGAACAAGATATTATGAAAGAGCTTTTGCGCCCCCTACTGGTACTGAATGTGGCAGACAGCAATGCAGGCTTCTGTTCTCCCATGCAGGTGTATTATACTGCTGCCTTGTTTCCTAAATGAGTGTAAACTCACAGAAACATTACATTTTCTCTGCAGTTTTACTGCATAACAGCTCATTTAGTCCATTTCTTTACCACCACTGAAGTGTGTTTGGATTCATTGTCTTGTTGGAACATCCAACTGCATCCAAGACTCACACTTATGTCTGATGGTTTTAGGTTTTCCTGAAGAATGTGGAGGTATTCTGCAGAGCATGATACTGCCACCACCATGCTTGACGGTAGGTTTGGTGTTCTTGGGGTTTAACACCTCACCTTCACTCCTCCAGATATAATTCTGATCACTGAGGCTAAACAGCTCATGTTTTCTTTCATCTGATCACAGAACGTTCCTCCAGAAGGCTTTTTGTTTCATGCATGTGATCAACAGCAAAGTTCAGTCAAGTTATATCCATGACTGCGTGTCAAATTCAACACTGGTTGGCAATGCACAGCACATTTCATGGGACAAATATCTGTAATGACAATAAAGCTATTCTATACAGTGTAAAGAGTAAAAAAGGAAAGTCTGCTATCCAATTCATACAGTAATCCATGTTGTGTTTCCATCACTTTTGAGGACATTGTGTTAAATTACATTAATTTCCTGGACACCACTTGCCTAAGACTAAGGTTAAAGGATGCATTTATCTACAATTTAAGGTTGAATTAACAATTCTTTTGTTACTAAAATGAACTTCAGTCCCCACAGTGTGGCTGCGTGTCAAACACTGTGAGTACTACAAACACACACCAACCTGGATGTGGTTTTCCTTGAGGTTGGAGATGACCTTAGCCTGGTCGTCATTGAGGACTTTGTACAGAATCGCCCGTCTCTCGCTGTCCTTCTTCAGCAGGAACAGGCCGCCGTCCCTGTCCTCAGGTGAGGGGGGAGCACTGCGGTCCTCTGACACTGAACCCTCATCAGGAACACTGCAACACACACACACATACACACACACACACACACAAACACACAAAGAGTGACCTCACGGCAGTATAAAACAAGTCGTGAAGCACACCAGTGATTTACAGCATCGTGACGCGACGTTCGGTTTATTTACGGATACAAGCCTCTCCTGGCTACTCTGTGTGAACAGGAAAGTGCAGAGGCAGCATGAGTCAGCGCGCCAGGTCGTGCACGCACACACACACACATGCACGTGTGGCCGTGCACGAGCGACAGTTTGTGTGTGCACAGCCGGCAGCTGAAGCTCATAAAATGATCAGAGCTCGTTATATCAGTGTTGTAAAAGTCAGCAGAGCGCACCGGGAGTCCAATAAGGCCACCTGCCACCCAAACACACACTCAGTCAAATCTTTTCACATGATCTGCACACAATCTGCACTACTTGACCTCAGTAACATATGGTTCTAATGCTGTACTAGTTTCTAATGCAGCATTCAGAGTCAGTGAAGATACTTTTTAAGGAGTTTGGATCTCCATCTGCTCTCGAACACACCTCAGGTAGTTGGAGTTGGGCGGTTTGAGCAGGTTTTCGGAGCCGGAGCTTTTCTTTTTCTGGAAGAAAACGTCATGTTTGGAGTCGCAGTCCGGACTCACGGAACCGTGTTCGCTGCTGCTGCTGCCGGCTGCTTCGCACTGCAGCTGCACCGGCAACGACACGCTATGGATGTAGTCTGAAAAAACACACAAGTGTGACAATTAAAACTGCAGTCTGTTTACTAAAACTTAAAGCATGCACAATAAATCATAGGCAATGTCTCTGTGAGCTGATGTGACAATAAATCCTGACCACATTTTGTGAAAATGAAACAGAAAGTCTTAGAAACTGCTCTGAATAAATCATCCATTTTGGGTTTTTCCTGATTTTGTTCGTCTCTGCAGAGATTTGTCTTCCTTTGTCCGAACATGTGGTGCTTTATGCTCACATAAAAACTGTCTCTCTGCTACCAAACTGTGAATTAGGCAGAATAAATGATTCCAATTAGGGACATCTGACCCACAAAAGTGGATCTCTTCTGAGCAGGAGTGATGAAAACCCTCATGACACCCAATCTTTAATCAATTTTAAACTCATTTGGAGTTACAGAATTACTGAGCTGACCAAAAAAATGGAAGAATATTGGTGTGATCCATTTTGTGCAGTCAGTGTTTATCAGATAGTGACACATTAAACAAAACTAAAGTAAGCAGAATTACAGCACGAAGGAACTGCTCAAAATTGGCGAAATGTCAACTAAAACTGTTAAAATCAATTTTGTTTGCAGCATGAATATTGACCACAACAGTTTTCTCAAACAGCAAAGGACCCTTTAATTGATAAAAACAGACGTTAGTTATTAGACGATGTTTAAAGCAGCGGGGATGACTCCTTAAAAATGCGACTACTTGATTTTATCCAAATTATATCCAAATTAAGGAATGAACAGCCTTGGCAGAGTACTGCGCTCTTTAAGTGCTTTTCTTGCTCATTATGCAGCCATATTTTTTCTGTATGCCGAGTTTTTTTCTTTACTTTGAAGCTACTTGATGCTTTAATTTCCCTCTGGATTCATAACGTATATATCTATATATCAGAATCAGATCCATTTTTAATACTTGTGCAGCAAACAGAGAACACAATCACAGTTGTTTGTTCTCTAAACGCCTTTAGTACCTTAATTTAAATGAATAAACAACAGTTGCTGACTGAAAAAAAGACCCAAGATTAAGGTGTTTTGTCATGTGTCATGATCGCTTAATACAACACCACATCAATACTGTCTCAGCGACGAGCAAGAAAACTACAATATTTACGAGATCTACAAGTTTGATTTTTGTTCTAGTTCTAGCAACTGACAGTGTGTTTGTATGAGTTTGTAACCTGATGGCTTGAAGGCGATCTTGCTCTTCTTGCCCTTGGTGTGGTGCCTGACAAAAGTGTCTCTGAGCAGGTCCGAGGCGATGGCTCTCTTGTGGGGGTCGGGCTCAAAGCAGCGCAGGATGAATGATTTGGCCTCCAGCGACAAAGACTCAGGGATTTCCGGGTGGATCTTGAACATGCCAACCTGCAAAAAAACAACGTTTTAAAGGAAGATTTAAAGCTTCAAATGCGTTTAAATGCGTCTCATTGGCAGTTTTAACACCCGCAGTCACTACCGACCTTAAACATGGCTGCCTGTGGTTCCCCCAGCTCATGAAACGGAGGTTTCCCAGTGGCCATTTCTATGATGGTACATCCCAGTGACCAGATGTCAGCTGGGGCCCCGTAGCCTCGAGGGCCCTTATCAATAATCTCTGGAGCCATGTACTGCAGAGTACCTACAATCAGACAGGCAGATTTTACAATAAGCATTGTTTTAGTCACAAACTGAACATCAGATTAAACAAAAGATGGCTTATCTTCTCTAAAAGTTAATCATAAACCCACATCTAACCTGACTGGATGTTTTATTACACAGCTTTACACACGAACTGGAGTAAACTGTAATTAAGAAACTCAACATCACAGTTAAGACTTGAGCTTTAGTCGCAACGAGTTAAACCAGAAGAATTAAGTTTCATTTTGTCTCCAATATTTAATCTGCAGTCAGAAATTCAGAGCAGATTGGGCATTTGCTCCAAATGCTGACGTAAACAGAGAGAGACAGCGGGAGCTATAAAAAGTAAAAAAGTCGGAGGCGAGCGAGCAGAGCAGCAGAGGAGAAACCGATAAGGAGACACACACACACACCTGCTAATGAAAGGTAAACACCCTTCTGCCTCTGCCTGATTAGCTAATCTAATTACACACCTCGCTGGCCGCTGGAGAAGCCAGATGGCAGATGAATGTGTATGTCCAAACACTGGTGCATGCTCACGAGTCTGAGTGTTTCCATAGAGGCTGATAGTGGCTCTTGACATTTTGAGGGTCATTTGATATTTACACTTGTAGACTGAGACGGCAGCATTTCAGTGGCTCCATTTGTGCAGCTCAGACTGAATTACTGTTTGTTTCTTTCTCTGTGAGCCATTACAGGAGAAGTTTATTTAGTTTTAGAGGATTTAGTTGGTGCTGCCTTTCATTTACTAAACGCTGCGATTTATATTTGAAGCTCCTCAGTAGAAAAGTTGTTCATATCTTCATAGGAGAACTGACAGACTTCATCTCTTAACCTCTTAAAGCCAGAATGAGGGACTTTTACCTTCAAATGCACCTCGACATTAAAGCCAAACAAGTTCACACAGGTAAACCTCTCTATATTTTGAAGTATATTGAAGTTTTTATCTGGTTTCCACAGTGACATTTCTGCATTGGTACACCAACATCAATGCTTTTTATGTCTAACAACAATTACCAAGAAGGCTACAGCAGCCAGGAGTATTGCAGAGGAAAAACTGAGGAGATGTGCAAGAAGAGATACTGAAACTTTAGATGAAAAGAGGAACTTGGTATTCACAGGAACAATTACAGTCTGAAAAAAGAAAGCGAGCAAGAAAGCCAAAAAGTGGAGACCGAAGTTCAGCACTGCAGGTTTAAGTCCGTAATTTAGGAAAAAACAAAACAAAAAAATCCACCCAATGAAGCTCAGTAAATGTGAGGGGAAAGAAATAATCTAGGCTCTATGGATAAAAGCCATTTGGGAAATTTCTCAGTCTCAGTGTCTCCATTAGCAGCCCAGAGTCACATTTTGAAACAGTGGAAAAAAAGCCTCGCAACAATGAATCAATACACATTGACTGAACTTATTTTCCACATTTTTGCGATCAGAAAAGCTCCCTTGATCTGATAATTCAGCTAATAATGTATTTTGCCCCATGTGTAAGTGTATTCTAAATCCTGTTTAAAGTCAATAAAAATGAAGTCTTTTCAAAGCAACAAATCAGAATCAGAGGTGCTAATAGTTACCCGTGAATGTTTCTGTACAGGGATTGACTCCCGCCAGCCGTTTCGAGGTACCAAAGTCTGAGATCTTTAAGACGCCACTGTAGGTGTTTACCAACACGTTATCACCCTGATAAAGAAACAAGCCAAAATGGAGAAGGATGATTTATATACAGCAATGCAGATGTGATGAACCCTCTCGTACACCCTTATATCACCTGGTACTTGTTTTGAAAACAGTAATATGTAGTTTCCCATCAGTAATGGAGTACCACAGGGCTCTAGTCTTGGTCCTTTACTATTGACTACACATGATCTACACTATTCTTCCAGTTCAGTGTTTTATGTCATTTTTTTTGGAGATGATACAACTTTATACACTATTGTTCAAAAGTTCGGTGTCACTTAAAAATGTACTTATCGATGAAAAAAGGTAAATGTGCTATTCTAGCTGGAAATGGTTGATTTTTAATGGATTATTTACACAGGGGTATAGAGACCCATTTCCAGCAACCATCACTCCTGTGTTCTAATGTTACATTGTGTTAGCTAATGATGTTGAAAAGCTAATCAGTGATTAGAAAACCCTTGTGGAATTATGTTAGCACATGAATAAAAGTGGGAGTTTTCATGGAAAACATGAAATTGTCAGGGTGACCCCAAAATTTTGAACAGTAGTGTACATGACCAAAGACTAGCTTTAAATCCCAAAAATACTTTTTCCACCTCTAATTGTGACTACTACAATCATGCCAATAAAACAACAGATGGTACCAACATCCCTGAGACGAAGGCTTGACAACAGACTGACATGAAGATTCATATTAAACATCTAAACTGAGTTTTTAAAAAATAAATCAGGATTCTTGTGCAGAATTAAAGGCTGTTTGTCTTTTTTAAACTGTAAAACTATCATGCAGTCACCTTTAACGATGGTCAGTATTATACTATGATGATATCCCACACCATCATGCTATCAAATTATCATATGACTGTACTTATATTAGTTTGTATCTGTACAAAATGCATACATTTTGTTGGAATTTTTATCAAATTAGTGTATCACAAAAACATTAATCTTGAATAAACTGATGACGCTGTTGTATACAGGTTTGTCATGTTCAGTGTGGTTCCTCGTACTTTGATGTCTCGGTGGACGATCTGGTTCTCGTGAAGGTATCGCAGCCCCTCCAGGATCTGTCTGGTGTAGAAGATGATCGTCGCCTCCTTCAGAGGACCCCATTTCGACCGCAGCAACGCAGACAGGCTTCCTGGAGAAAGGAGACAAGGAGTGTCCAAAACCTATCATGAAATGGGAAGACGACCAAGCAGTTAGAGAGACCGCCCGGCAACCGAGAGGTCACAAGCATCGATCTCTGAAATAGAATATTTGCCCATCTTGAGACTTAAGTTGCACTTAGATGAGAACATCAGCCTACTTTTAGGGCAACAAGTGATTCAGACAGAATATCTGATTCATCCTGATGATGTTAGAATCATTTTATGTGTCTCTAATTAGCCTTAACTAAAGAATAAATACAATCTCTTTCTGTGCTTTGTATAAACGCACCTCCAGGAACTTGCTCCATGAAGATCTTGATGTATCCGTTCTCAGAAACAGAACCCAGATACTGGACAATGTTCCTGTGCTTCAGGTACTTGTGTAGGGCGATCTCTTCATGAAGGGGCTGGGAGTACCTGATTCACAGGATGAAAAACACACACAAAGAAAGACAAACAAATTTGGCTTGATGTGCTAATAATGCATGTTTCATATTAGAAGTTCCTGCTTCACATTTATGTAATTTTACATTTATTAATACAGGATATAACATTAGCATGTTGCCCTATGCTACTTTTGCTGCAAAACTAATAAAATATAGGTTAAAATATTACAAAATATTACTACAATATTTAAGTTTATTTATGTTAATTTAATTCATGTTTCTCTGGCAGAGGTTAAAGTAGTGAAAAAATACATTTTTGTGTCTCTCTTAATGTGGAAGTGATTTAAATATGTTATGGAAGTGCTTTCTTTGGGGAAGTCATAGGTGTCTTAGTGGCCAGATTTCCACGTGTCATATTCCTTCCATGATTTCTTAATGATGGATTTAACTGAACTCCAAGGGATATTCAGTGATTTGAAAATGTTCTTGTATTCATCCAATGACTTATCCTTTTTAATAACATTTTATGGAGTTGTTGGAGCATCCTTTTGTTTTTATTGTGTATTGATAGCCAAGAATACTGATTCAACACTGAATGGACCTTCCAGATACATTAATTTACACTGAAATCACTTGAGATTATTTGGCTTATGTGACTTCTACGATGTGTTGAATTAGGTGAGTCATTCTAAAGGGGATGAATACTGATGCAATCACTAATTTTACATTTTATAATTATATTTAACTGACATTACTTTGTAGAAATCAGATTTCACTTTGACATGAAAGAGTCTTTTTTTTGTAAATTCTGGTCTGAAAAGCGAAATTAAAGCTGCAAGCAACGTTGTTCAGGTCCTCACATCTTTGCTGGACAGCGAATTGAAGCATATGCACTAGGAGGCGCTGTGACCGAGAGTGTATTTTAGCCAATGGATGTGATGAGGGCCTGACTCTGATCACACATGTAAAGTTTCAGGCAGATTGGAGCATGTACAGGCTAGATATACAGCATTTCCTCTGTCATGGTGAAACGTCAAAATTCCAGGGGCTGCCATTTCCACACCCTCAGACTTTTGCAAAGCATTTTGATGACTTTTGATCACCCATGCCTGCTGTACATCCTGGCCAAATTTGAGCTCTGTTGGGGTTACTCTGAGTTTAGCGCTTTTGAAAATGTGCAAAAATTGGTCCAAAATCATCCAAACTATGACACATAATTCAAAACAGCCAACTTCCTGTTTCGTTTTAGGTATGGTTGTCAATTACATTTTCGTGCATCTTGGCGAGTTACATATGCCTACCAAGTTTCATAGCTGTAGGTGACACGTACTGGCTGTAGTTCCCATTTGAAATTTTCCAGGTGGTGCTATTGAGCCATTTTGGCTCAAACTGCGATTCAAAAGACGAGGAATAAAAAATAATAAAAAACTCATGGGTTTCAATACAGTCTTTGCACGATTTCGGTGCTCGGACCCTAATTAACCATGATATAATGTTGAAAATAAATAAAAGGGTAAATCTTCCAAAGGGGACTGAATACTTTTTATAGGGCCGTGTATACTGCACATTTAATTCTTACTGAGTGTAGTCACCATAAGGATTCAATGAAAAGCTGGAACAAGCTGATACAGTCAGTCAGAGAGGAAACAGATGCTTTGAACAATCATAGGGTTACTTCAGGGGAAACACGAGGCAGCATTTGTGTGCACACTGTGATCCAACAGTCAGAACACTATTAACGTTGACGTGCTCCCAGAACAGAAATTCTAGAGCACGAGTTCAACCCAGAACACTTTGGCAGCGAATCAGTTGTTGTCTGTCAGCTATGGATTTGTTAAGAGACCTGGATACATGCCTCTACTGAGCCTTGCTGCCAATTTGTCTCAGTTGTCATTCAAAACATTGTAACAAAAATCCCCTGCAGCCCAAAAAGCATTTGTCGTGAGATCGCTTTTGTCCAAGAGATGCCTGTAAAGCTGTCGACATGACACCTCCAGCTGCAAACAAGGTTGGGTTTTTCTCTTTCTAGTATTCATTTTTAATCAGTGAAGATTTCATACTTGCATAATCTCACCAGGGATTAGAAAAGTGATTTTTTTTTCTTTCTGGAGGCACTGTTGAAAAAAAGCTGGACTGGAGTTCACCAGAAGGAATGTAGTAGACTCTGAAGTCAACACTTCATCATCACAGTGTAAAGTCTACGGCCTGAGCACAAACCAGTGGATGGGAGCCAGTGAGAAGTTATTTACAGTGACATTGTAGGCAATGGGATGCTTTTCAATGTTATATTTTTTCATATTTTTTTGTATTGTCAGCTGTACCAAAAACGGACAGGCATAACAAACCTACCTGCTGTCTCTTTCGGGGATTTCTTTGATGGCGATTCGGACCTGGTTGCTGAGGTCTCTCCCAGCATACACCACTCCATAAGTACCCCGACCCAGCACCACCCTGTCCCCTGTCTCATTGGTGTCGTATTCATACTGTAGCACACAAATACATACAGAAAGATCAAATCAAATACTGGTATTTAAAGGTTAATGCAAAATAATGGACTTGCAAACAAGCCGGGGCTGTAGTGTCCAGTTGATTGGTTGGTTGGTGGAATCTTGTCGGTTCAAATTGTCACTGGTTGGACAATTGTGAGTGTATTTTCATTATTTTGTCTAAATAAGTCAGACCTAGAAGTCTACAGTCCTGAAACAAGCCTAAAGCACCAACCTCCAGCGTATCTCCATCACCTTCCCCCTCCAGCTCCACAGCATTCCCCGTCCCATCAGATATCATCTCTTTCACCATGGAGCAGAACCTGAAACACACCACCGGTTGCACTTATTTCCACTTCATGGCTTCCAGGCCACAATCGCACATGCACACTGTACAAACACAATCACGGACAAGCACGCACACACACACACAGACACACCTACACAGACACATCTAGAGGTGTGTGTCCTCACCGACCACACTGCTCCTCAGTGGAGAAGTAGATCTGGAAGTCGTCTGAGTTGTCGTGGACGTAGAGGAAGCAGCAGCGCTCGTCAAACTTACTGATACTGCAGACAGGATGACAGAAATCTTAGACTAAATCACACTTTACATTTATTTACACGGCTGTATGTGTCTTAGCACATCCTGTAACAGAACTTTTAAAAACTAGTTACCATGTTTTTGTGCAAAAAAATGTAAATTTATTCTCAAAGCTTGAGATGACCTGAAATTCTTACTTTAAGAGCAAAAAAATTACTTTTTCTGATTGTTTGTATTTGTGTTTTTTTTGCTGCACAATGTCCAACATGTCTGTTCAAAGTGTTTATCTATACCTGATGCCTTTGATGGACATTGCAGTGAAGTTCCATTCATGGATTCCTTTCTGTAATAAAAGCAAATCATTGCATTTTCCACATTATTCACATTTAATCATACAATCAATCAAAGTATTAGGACTCTCTTTAAAATGGTAAAGGAGGTAATCAATGTATTTGGGATTAATAAAGCATCCATCCATCCATCCATCCATCCATCCATCCATCCATCCACATAGCTGCAATGTTTTACTTCACGGAACACTACATACTGAAAAGTACATGCTCACTAAATTCTATATGATCTAATGTATGACTACTGTTTTTTCCATGCTTCTAGCTCTCTGCTGCGGTGGCTAGGCTAACCATAGCCATCTTAGCTAAAGCTAGCTTTAAATATAAAGTTTTGCTGCATTGACAGTCATACCCACATTACTTTCCAACTGGATGTTTCATAAGCATGTAATCCAACAACAGAAAAGACCAGAATATTTTTTTTTGTTTTGCTTTCAATTACATTTCCATGCACTATATTGTCAATAAAGACCGAAACATGTATTTGCATACGGATTAAAATTGCATACTCTAATTTCAATAATGAATCAGGAACTGAAGGTGGCAACACATGTGCCATGTTCTTTCTTATGAAGGGAGAGCAGGTTTCCATCCAAATGTAGGCCAAAATTACATAAATGCGTGTGTTTTTTTCACCACTGTTGAATGATCATGATTGGTTGATGCTTACAGACATTTTTTGTGTTGATTTTTTCCAATGGTCCTAGCAGGAAAGCACAGAATCAGGATAATGGAGCTAGCTCACTGACTAGTAGACATACGTTTTTATGTTTAATGCTTTTCCTGCTATGACGAGCCACAATGTCTGCAGTAAAGACACACATCTCGAGTTGAGTGCCATTAAACCACTGCAGAAGAGGGCAAAGCAGAGTAGTGTAAGTGCAAGTGCCAGTCAAACCTCAAACATTGAAGAAATGTGCAAAAAAAAGTGATGAAATTTCACATTTATGTTCATTCAGTTTGCAAAACACTTGACTGTTTAATCAATACACCAACTCTTGGTGGCTGGAAATGCACTTAGTGGCAGTTATCAATGAACATGAAGAGGGTTAAGTGGGGAAGAAGGTGATGCTCTGACCGTTTCAGCAGGAGAAACATGCCAGATCGAGACGTTCTTCTCTTCAGCCTCATTGTTAATCGACACATAGGACGGCTGGTAAACTTTGGTCGGCTCCAGAATCAAAACCTGTAAACAAAACACCAAAAACAAAAAGTCATCTCAGCATACGTGTGTGTTAATATCACAAAATGCATGTTTCTACGTATATGTGTGTTTGTACTGGAAACCGCAGTCTGTTGGTGGTTCCCTGAGTGGCCTCTACGATGATGTCCATCCAGAAGTCGAGTCTCTCTCGCTGGGGAGAATGTTCCACCATCTGCTTCTTAAACCTTTGGATGAGCTGCAGGTTCTGAACCACTGACCTTAAATACCTGGAAGAAATTAGACATGAACCAAATAACCAGTAATGACATCAATAAGCATCACAATAGACCCAATAAATGCCCTAATCTAATAAAAATGTTGGTTGTTATTTGGATTTTTTTTTCTTAGGATTACTGCAATAATAAATGGGAAAAAGTACAAATTCTGGACTTTTTGAAGGGAGTTTGGATTGCTAACCATCACCAGAACCTCCTTTTACTTCTGCAGTAGTTAGCTTGTCACTAGTATTTGAAAATGCAAATCTAACCAGACAAAACAGATTTCCATCTCCCTTTGGTAGTTTTCCATCCCTTTTTGACTGTCATAGTGTCTCTTGGTGGTTGGTATCTTTTGTGGGTAATTTGCGTCTCTTTCAGGTAGTTCTGCTGTTGCTTATTTGCATCTATTCTGGGCATTTGATGTCATGCTGTGTTTAATTTGTATTTCATTGCTCCCTTTGATAGTTTTCCATCCCGTTTTGATTGCCTTTGTGTCTCCTTTTGGTCAATTTCTGAGATTTTCCATTTATTTGGGTTGTTTTTGCCCAATCTAATTTTTCCCAAGTTTGATCGAGAAAATAGGAGATAGCAATTAGTCTGTAAGTGTTTTTGAGACTTTGGTTTTGAGTTTGATTAGGATTTATTGTCACGTCGTACTCAGACTTTGTTTGCACAGTGCACTTCCTGGTTTGACTCTCTGAGATTCAATAGGTGGGTCCGTCCAATTTGTATTTTATTGCTCCCCTTTGGACATTTTTTGTGTCCCTCTTTTGGTCAATTTTTCAGAATTAAAATTTAATTGTGGTCATTTGTTGTCATTTTGTAGTCAGTTTGAAGTTTGTTAGCTATTTTGATCAATACTAGATGATTTATTGGCAGGCATTAATCTGTAGAACTTAGAAACCTTAAAACATAATTTTATTTTCTTTTTTTGGGATCACAAATGTTTTAATTATGTTGATTTTGTCAGTAGTGATATGGGCCTTTAACCACGGAAGCACATTAAATTAAGAAACAAATAATTAATAACGATTTTAAAAAATATGGATTTGGGATTTCTGGTTTCTTGGATTTATTTTGCATGTTTTCTCATAATTATGACATCTTGATCTTAATCTAATTAAAAGATAGAGTCATAAAAAATAAAAATAAAGTCTCCAAAATCCTCTTTTTCCTCTTTGACTGCAATGCACTTTTGCACATAACAGTATTGCCAACACAGAAAATAAACTTTTTCTCGTCGTGTGAGATCTTTACCATAGTGGCGGTTTCAGTTTGAAGAGTTTCTCAGCAGCCTGAGTAGCTTTAGGGATGTCGCTCGCCAGCATGCTGACTGTGAAGAACTGGCCAATGTCCCAGTAGTTATTCATTTTCTCCAGGGAACCTTTGCGCCCCAGCAGGCTGTTCAACCTCACACCTATAAAGATAAGATCAGGAGAGAGATGTGAACATTGTTTCCAAAGCTTGTTGATACTTTTGTGTGTGCATGACTGCTAGTAGCTGCAAAGTTTGAGTTTGTTGTAAACTCTCTGACCTGAAAAATGAACTTATTTCACGTTTTTGATTTTCTGAAACAGACAAAACTTTTGCAGAAAACTAATAAAGCAGACATAGTGATGATCTTGCAGCATTTTAAAAGCAAGTTGCATGTTGAAAATGCACAAATCTGATCTTTTTAGTTGGTTTCCTGGTTTGTGAGTCCGTTAAAATCAAAGGTGGGGTGAGGTTACCTATTTTTCTCAGCTCCATGGAGCTCTCAAACTGCTGGCCAGCGACTATGAGGAGGACAGCCAGGTTGATGCCAGAGTAGAGAGTTGGCTGCAGCTCAAAGCCCTTCCTGTACCTGCAGATAGGAGGGGAAAACAGATGAATACACAAGGGGAAACAACTTTATTTAGAAAAGATCCATTTATTCTTGACTGCGCTCTCACCACTGAATGGCATTGTCTCTGTTTTTAGTGTCTTTGCAGTCCGAGTCGAGGAAAATGTCCTTGTAGATGCGTCCACAGAGGCAGAACATGTCCGGTGCAGGATGTTCGCAGGACTGTAACACCTGCAGCATCACTCTGAGAGCCTGTTCCCTGTCTCCAGGACTGTTCCTCCTGCACACGTACAGATGCATATTCAATGTGAATTACTACTTGGTGGAGTTGTGATTGGCAGCATTACATTGTTATAGTTATAGCTGGACATACCGATAAATATGCTGTTCTATAAATGTGACAAAGTTGAGTAAATTGTTTATTGACAGTGCATGGTTCACTATTAAATGTATTTCTGGTCTGTGTGTATTGGTTTAGCTACTGTTCATGGTCTCGATATACCATAAAAAACATTTTGATGTGAACTTTGACCGAATATGTAACTGCTTGTCACTGTTTGCTGGCATTCTGTGGTGGAATAATGTAGAAAACTCATACATAAATAGCTCTTTGTAAACTCCTTACAGTATCTGTAAGGTTTAACAGATGCTCTCTTTAATGCACAAAGGCTGTCCTTAAAATACAGCCAATGGGTCAGAAAAAATGGAATGAAAACATGATGTCAAGTAGTTTTTTGAATTAGAAAAAGGAAGAAAGAAAGTCAACAAAGCATCTCTCAGGTCTCCTAATTCCTTCGCCCATGAAGGATGTTAAATGTGTTTTGGCTACAGGTTTGAAAGCCTCCAACTGCTTCCTACCTGTTGAGGGCGAAGGCGTAGTGGAACTGGATCATAGGTTGGGTCGCCAGATCGCAGGTCGGCAGCATCTCCAGGGTCTGAACCAGCTTCACCATAGCATCATAATCCTGGTGGTCAGATAAAAACAAGGTATAGTCTGACATTTTTAACTCTATGATGATGCATGGACCACAAAGAAAACGATGCTGGTATCATTTTCGCTGATGCTTCTTGAAATCACGACCATGTTTTCAGTGTTTGTACCTGAATGTCTCTGTAGGAAAACAGCAGGTTCATGACAATGTCCTGCGTTAGAACTTCTGTGTTGTCGATTCGGAGTTTGATCCGGGAAAGCTCCTTGGCCAGCTCCTCCCCCTGGTACTTCTCTCGGGCCTTCCTGATGTCGTTGAGCAGGGTGTCCTTAAAGGAAGCACTGCAGGGAAGAAAATCAAGAAAATTAGTGGGAGAAGGAGCAAGATTGACATCATTCTGATGATGATGATGAGCGTTAAGGTGTTACATAAATTTGAAGAAGATGATGAAAGAATAAGGGCATGATTGCAATTTGGACTTGAGGGAAGCTCATTTTCCTCTCAGAACTCAGTATTCAAAGCATAAATCCACCTTGTGAGGCTAAAGGGCTACCACTAAATAGCAACACAACATGCACTGAAATAGAGAGTTGTGTGAAACACAGAGTCTCAAAGAGTAGGAAAAGAAGTCTGTTCAGGTTAATTAGACCTTCAAAATCAGCTATGGACTCTCAGAATTTCACACAAAGTTGAAACTTAGATGCTCCAATATGGGAGCAGTGAAAGAAGTGAACATTAGGCTACATCAGCAAATCAAAATAACCATAATCTATCTGAAATACGTAAAATTAATGCTATTTAATAGGCTACTATGTGAAATATTATCTATTTCATCTGTAACTTTACCAATATTGACATGTTTTCTGCTCCAAAAAGAAAAGCTAGTTTTTCTTTCGATGATACTCAACTCTACTTGCCTCCAAAATGCAACCGAAATAACAGTTTCAGCTGCAAAATCAGATTTAGAAGTTTCTATAAGATAGTTTCCCTAAAATAAATGAAAAGAAGACTGAAGTGGCATTTGCACTTTTACTTAAGTAAATAATCTGAATGCTTCTTACGTCACTGTTTAACTGGTTTTCAGTTTTTTAAAGAATAAAAGTCACAGTCATGAGCATCATTTGACACTTTATGGTGCTTTTGTCAATTTAGCACATTTTATCTATCTATCTATCTATCTATCTATCTATCTATCTATCTATCTATCTATCTATCTATCTATCTATCTATCTATAGTTTATCTATCTATCTATCTATCCATCCATCCATCCATCCATCCATCCATCCATCCATCCATCCATCCATCCATCCATCCATCCATCCATCCATCCATCCATCTATCTATCTATAGTTTATCTATCTATCTATCTATCTATCTATCTATCTATCTATCTATCTATCTATCTATCTATCCATCCATCCATCCATCCATCCATCCATCCATCCATCCATCCATCCATCCATCCATCCATCCATCCATCCATCCACTGTAACAACAGAATTCAATCAACAGTATTTCTATTCTATTCTATCAGTACTGTAATGTTTTGAAAGATAAAATGGAGGCATTAGTTGTTTTTTTTTGCTTGGTTGTGTGTGACTGCGTTTTAGTTTCCATCCTACCAGGATGTTACGTGGATGTCCTTCAGCAGGCTGGTGAAACGGTCGGTCAGCGGGACACACAGTGGCCCCAGCAGGTTGTCCCAGCTGGGCTGCATGTACTCGCTGGCCCTCCGCTGGGCATCGCTCTCACAGCACATGTACTCGTGGTTAGGAGTCACTATGTAGGGGATGAAGTAGTAGTTACCACTGGATGCCTGGAAGGACGGAGGGACAGGACGCAGATTAGTGTTTAAAGAAAGAAAGGACTCGGTTTGCTGGAGATTTTAAACATCTGCTGTAGTTATATATCACATGAACACACAAGCCGGATACTGACACCAGGTGTTAAAGGAGACCAGAAAGGCAAGAAGGAAGAGGGATGAAGAGAGAAGGGATTAGAGAGTGATTAATGAGGAGGATCAGTACACCACAGAGATTCTCTGGCAGCATCATGACAACATCAGCAAAGGTTAGCAGGAATAATAAGCCTCACGTGGCTGTTAAACATCCAGAACAGCAGGAACTTATGCACACAAATATACTCTGGAACTTCTATCACTCATTCCACCTGTGTTTTCAGTTGTTCTGCAGTTTATCCTTTATTTTCACTCCTTTTTGCCATCTACGTCTATCAAGAAATTAGTTGTACAGGTTCAGGAAAAGCTGCTGTTATTGTGACTACTGTGGAGCAAGAAAAGTACAGTTCCAAGATGTGCAACTCTTGTTTTTTGTCTGCCTAAACCATCGGTAGTAAAATAAGCTAAGTAAAGGAGCATATTAGAATGCAACAGTGCATAAATCTTTGCACTGATTAGCATCAGTGCATCTCTGGCGGCAGTTTTCTTATCATTTCTGCATATTGTCAAACTGGGATAAAGCCAATTTCTTCAACCCCACTCATCACAGATTACTAGACAAGACTCATTATCACAAAATTTGAATAAGCAATAACTATTTGTTAATAAACTCTGTCTCTGTTGCTGCTAAATGCTCATATATGTTCATCAACTCATCAGTGTGCTGTTTGTTGCTGTGCAGGTATTAGCTGAGTAGACTGTGGGTTTTTGCACTCCAAACAACAGCCTATTGCAGCCAAAAATGACACTATGATTGATGAACTTGTAGCTAGAGAACTCAACAGTGAGCTGAAACTCCCCATTAAGCTCCTTTTTACATTGTTTTCACATTATCACACTTGAAAAAACAATGCTACTCTAATAAACTAATTCATGAAGATCAGGTGGTTGACAATACAGACTCTTGTGGTTACAAAGCTGCCAACATATGATACTTTTTAACAATATATGCTCTATTTTAGCTGTAAATTATTGCACAATGCAGCTAAATATGATACAACCACAAGTTACAGTACGTTTGTCCAGTCTGCAGCTAATTTTTTCCATCTTTGGCACTGAAAGTTGCCCCTTAGAGGATTTAACGTGTTAATCACACAACCAGCATCCCATGGGAAGGTCATTGTTTTCCAGCCTCACCTCCCTGTTTTTTTCTTTTTAGTATTAGCAGGAAATCTCCCAGCATGCTTTGGTGCAAGCCTGGTACCTACTTTATTGCGCAATCCAGAACCTCTGTATTCTGGAGGCAACTGAACCCAGGGAAAGCCTAACGCTGGAGGACGAGCGGCCTACTCCACAAACACACACATACACAAACGGAAAGCACACAAACTGGATATGAAACTCAAGTTTCGATGAAAAATGGCTGCTTAAAAGCCAAGTTTCTATTTCAGGAGCCTGCCGTGCATGTTTGACCGCATGTGAGCCTATGTATATTTAATAGAGAGAGAGGTCCATGTGCATTCCTGCATGCTTTCCTGCATGAGAGGACAAACGCCACTTGTCACGAATATTATTCCAGGAATAGAAGGAGATAGTGTGCACACATAAATCATTGTGGAGTGCACACACACACACACGTAAAAACTTACTGTGTTTTTCTGTGCCACCATGTCCTGCAGGGAGAGAAAACAAAGAGAATGTGTTTGAAGGCTGCATGGCAGAACGATAAAGTGTATCCTTTAACCCCATAAGACCCAAATACTGAGAAAAATGAGCAAAAAATAAAGAAAAAAAAAACAATCTGAATATATATGCATATATATATATGCATATATATATATATATATATATATATATACATATATATATATATATATATATATATATATATATATATATATATACATATATATATATAAAAATTTTAAATATATAAACAAGAAATATGCATGTAATTTATTTTGTGAAATATATACAAAAAATATAGAAAATATAATTTATTTATAATTATTTTTTGTCATATATATATATATATATATATATACTAAATAAATTATATTTTATATTTGTATTTTGCTCATTTTAAATTCTATATATTTTTCTGTAAAATATATATAAAAATTTTTAGTTTTATTTATTTTTTTAGCATTTTTTTTCTATATTTAGGTATATATATTAGTGGTGGGACGCGATTTAAAAACTAATCTAATTAATTACATGCTTTGTAATCAATTAATCGCTATAATTGCAGTTTTGTCAAATAGCAATATTTGACACAATAAGTGAAGTTTTTCAATTCAAATAAAATTGTGGTTGACAGT